>NW_008662666.1:0-6388 GCF_000695815.1 Acanthisitta chloris
TATATGAAAGCTTCTTATATACTGGTTTTCACTATGTTACTAATGAGCCTTTTTTGTTCTGATTAGATGATTGGGACTATTAAAACATTTAGACTATTAAAGCATTATTAAAGTGTTAAAACATTAATCAGAATAACCATAAATTTTTCACTTCACAGTGTGTGTCTGCTGTGCTCCTTTTGCCTGGAACAAGGTTTTGAGTGTAAGAAGAATTTCTTTCACCATGAACTTGGGAGGAAACAACAAAGCTGCAGCTATCAAAGGGTCTGTGTTTGTACACAACACAGCCCAGTCTTTCCCAGGGATTAGGAACTGTGTGGGTCTTTGAAGGGCCAGTCAGTTACTAGAGCAAACCCACAGCACATCTCCAGGGGAAGAGCCATTCTGCAGCCTCTGATGTGTTGCAGGAGCTGTTGCCTTCACAAGTGATGCAGCACACAAAGGCTGGGACAAAGCCCAAGTTCCCAGTAATCTCCACTTGCCTTTGCAAAGCACTTCTGGGCACTAGAGGCTGCTGAATTCCATCCCTAATAGATTGAAAACCTGTGCTGTTTTACTGTGATGCTTCCCATTTCAAGGCAGATTTTATTTCTGAGGCAGCTAACTCTCAGAGTTACAGCTCCCAGAAGGCATTGGCCATAAATGTTTGTGGGCAACTGAGACCTTTACGACGTTAAGCACGGCATAAGTAGCTCAACAAAATCCTTTATTGTGCCTTGCTGTTTTGTACAAGATAGAAAAATTAGGAAAGCACCCAAGTGTCCTTAAGATACTGCAATATTGAGAGGAGTGAAGACAAAAGTTGTGAAGAACTGCAGGAAACATTTGTGATACTGAACATCACAGACTAAACTGAGTTTAGATAAATATAAGGCAACACTCTTAGAAGAAAAAAAAAAAAATCCCCATTTTGCTAGTCAGGGAGAGTGGAAGAACCAGACATGGCCTTGGGCTGGAATGGTCAGCTCCAATCTCTCTCCATTTCTGTAGCACATTGATGCTTTTCCAATGTCATTTCCCTTGGCCTGAGCCCAAACGTGTCTCAGGGCAAAGCTGACAGAGCTCCAGCATTTCACTCCCTGTGTGGCACCAGCACATTGCCCCTCTGAGGGGTCAAAGGCTCCAGAAACCTGTCTCAAGCCTAATTTGCTGTGATTGGCTTTGCTGCAGGAACCTTGGGCTGCCACAGGCATCACATCCCTCCTGGCAGAACTCTGTGCTCGTTGGCACAAATGTTTGCAGTGAAGAATTCCACTGAGAGAGTTATGGAATCAAACTTCTACTGCACACAGAGAGGTGAGAAACCACTGAGAATACAGTGAGTATTTACTAAACCAAAACACTTTCATGACAAACTACTTGGGTTGATTAAGTTCACAGAAGTCTGAAGTTTAACAGTGAGAAACAGTAACCTAGGCTGAAATACAACAAGAAAATCAGACACTCAAGTGCTCTGTTAGAATCATAGAATCAACTGGGTAAGAAAAGGCCTCCAAGATCACCAGGTCTGAATTGAATTATTAAATCTTTTTCCCTTTGCAACAAGTTTAGGAACAGCAAGAAAATATTTCCTCATGTTCAGCAGTTAAAATAGTCATTCTCAGTGGGAGAGGAGGGATAATAAGAGAAGGATGGAACAAATGGATTGGCATAATGCTGTGACAGGGATGTCAACCAGGACTAAACAATCCTCTGCAGGGTAGACCAAAAATGTGAAAATAAGATTAAATAAAATAAAGTGAAACAAAATAAAATGTATAAACCACAGTAAATTTAAATTGAATTAGCATCAAGGCTATAGTTTATGAACTAAGGGACTCTGTCTATCAAATTCAGTAGAAGACAAAGCTCAATTTGCATCTCATACCTGTAATTTAATAGACAAGTTCATAACACTTATGAAAGAAGCACCCACAGTCCCAAAGAACTAATCACTTAAACCTTCCTCTCTCTGTACCTCTAGAGATAAGTTGATTTTTCACTGATCCTGAGGCTGTGAACTCAGATTGGATACAGATCTAGTCTCCTGTCAAGCTTCTCCTACAGACCCTTCTGCTTTCCCATGTTCCTAGCAGATATAGACTGAAGGCCTAAGTGATTTGGTTAAAATACATCAACTTAAGGGAACAGACTCAGATTTTTGTCTATCTCATCCAAGTTCTTTGTTATTTGCTCCACAGCTTTTAGACAGATGAAAATTGCTCACTCTGCAGAATGTTTCCAAATCAGTTTTGATATACAGGTTGTCAGAAATCTTCCAAGCATTTCAAGCCTGGACATGATAATAGATTTCAGCTTTCTGTTTTCCAATGAGGCTTTGACAACAGAATGTTGACAAGAACAGAGAATGAAGAAAAACCTGGAAATCTGACATTAATGCAGCACATTTCTGCTTTGCTGTGTGCAGGTCACTCTCTAGCTTTGGATTTTAAAATGGGATTACTCTGCTGCACCTAAAACATGGTTATATATGTGTCAGTCAGGGAATTACAGGACACTGCAAAGAGAGGGGGGTGAAAAATTGATGTATCTGACAGGACAAAGCAAAGCCAATAGTAAAATCTTCAGGTTCCATTTGCAGGATTATGCTAATTATGAGCAAGAAAAATATGATTCACATGTTTCAATGTATCAATATTTAAGCAAATGGGTAACTTTCTATAGAATCACAGAATCATTAAGGCTGGAAAAAAGAGCTCCAAGCTCAACAAGTCCAACTTTTGAACAATCCCTACTTTGTCAACCAGAGCAGAGCACTAATTGTCATGTTCAGTTGCTCCTTGAACACCTCCAGGGATGGAGACTCCAATCCTCTCTGGGCAGTTCCAATTCCTGACAGCCCCAACCATGGAGAAATTGCTCCTGATGTCCAACCTGGCACAGCCTGAGGCCATTGTCTCTGGTCCTGTCCCTGTTCCCTGGGGGCAGAGCCTGACCCCACCTGGCTGCACCTCCACCAGGGAGTTGTAGAGAGGGAGAAGTTCCCCCTGAGCCTCCTTTTCTCCAGGCTGAGCCCCCACAGCTCCTCAGCTGCTCCTCATCAGACTTGTGCTCCAGACCCTTCACCTTCTCTGGACATGCTCAGCCCCTCGATGTCTTTCTTGTGAGGGGCCCAGAACTGGACACATTATTGAGGAGCCTCAGCAGTGCAGCACAGAGGGACAGTCCCTGGTCCTGCTGCCCACACCATTGCTGGTACAAACCAGGATGCCCTTGGCCTTCCTGGGCACACCTGAACTCACATCCAGCCACTGTCACCAGCTCCCCCAGGGCCTTTCCCTCTGCCCCAGCCTGGAGCACTGCAGGGCTTGGGGTGACCCAAGGGCAGGAACAGCACTTGGCCTTGTTAACCCTCACACTGTTGTCCTGTGGATCCAACCTGTCCAGATCCCCCTGCAGAGCCTCCTGCCCCCAGTCCAGTTTGGTGTTATCTCTGAGGATACTTGTATGCATATACATTTTCCTAAGGTCAGAGATATTAGCATATTAAAAATGAGTATAACTACTCTTATCACTGAGACTTCAAACAAGTTTGGGTTTTCTTGCCATTTGTGGCTTTAAATATACCTATAACACTCAAAAATATTTTAATTCCAAACTAAATGTCATACTATATCATGGCAGCAACAAATAATTGTGACTCCTAATCCCCAGAGATTTCTAAATGTCTTTAGTAGACATTTCTGTCTGATCTCAGGCAGCTTTGTCTATTGGATTCAGCTCAGCTGACACAAATCAAAGCAGAAGTGAGCTAATTTGAAGCTCTGATTCAGGAGAACCTGTCGTCAGTCAAACTGATTCCTGAGGTTGTTTTGAGCAGAACTGTTAACAGAATGAACAATCTCAACAATTTCTTCCTGTGGTTTTTATTCTGCCTATCGATTTTGTGTCAGGAAGCACAGAAAGCCTTGCCCACGTGCAGTGATGGCATTTCTGCCAGGCAAGCTGCAGAGCTGCACAGGTGAAAGTCAAAGCACAGGTAGAACTGGGATCCTAATTTGAGATCGCTCAAATATTCCAAGTTTGAGAGCCTACTTGAAATTAATATACTCAGCAGAGGTAACTGCTCAGAAGTATTTTAGGAGTATTTTACAGAAAGCAACACTCAAAGAATCATTCTGGGTAAATTTCTGCTTTGGGCTCAAAAACAGAACACAATAAAAGGAAAATCTCAGGAGTTGAATTGGAAAGTGTTCGGATTTGAGACAGACATTTAAAGACAGATAGTTGTGAGAAAATGCTTCTCCAAAAGATTTTTCTGAAGTCAGTGTTATGCCAGTTCTTTATTTCAGTGCAGGAGCTTACTCAGGAGCTCCTGTTCAAATCCTGGATTTAGCACTAGCAAGTTGGACGTTTTCAATAACTATTTAATGTGTGACAAATCGTCCCCTGCTTCATTACAAACCTTGGCTGACAGGCATTGCCTCTCTAAGCACATCAAACTGGATTTTGTTCCCTTTCTGGCTGGAAGAAGCAAACACTAAGGACAACAGGTGGAACACCAAGAATCTGTTACATTAAAACATCATTCAAGGCAATTTCCTGCCCTGCATATTTGATTTGAATTATTATTGAATCCTTCAGCAAATGGTTGTGATGCTTCAGGAATAAAATGGTTAGTGCTGAAAATGCCTTTTGGCTAATCAGACTTGGAAATGACCAAAAATCATGACAATTCATCTCTTAATTTAATGTGGTAAGAAAAGATGCTCACAAAGGGCAGCCAGGCATGTGTTCCAGAAACCACCAAAAACTGAGGTCTCCTAGGAATCCTTGTGCCTCTTTGGCCTAACATAGATGTTCCTTTTCCATTTGAGACCCATTATCAGAGAAAACGAAAAGAGCTTAGAGCCTGCATGTGTTTTTATTTTTGCCTCATTTCTTTTGCTCCAGTATATTACAACATAATAAAATCTGTAAGACAATTCAGCTGCAACTGAATGGTTTGAGTTGGGAGAGACCTTAAAGCTCATCCCATCCCACCCTGCCCTGGGCAGGGACACCTCCCCCAGCCCAGGCTGCTCCAAGCCCATCCAGCCTGGCCTGGAACACTCCAGGGATGGAGCAGCCACAGCTGCTCTGGGCACCCTGTGCCAGAGCCTCAGCACCTCACCTCGGAGAATTCCATCCCTATATCCAATCTAAACCTCCTCTCTGTCAGTTCAAAGCCATTAGGATGGAGTGACTCTGAGCATTACAGTTTAATTCCATTACATGCTAAGGATGAAATAAATAACTCTGTCTTGACAGAGATATAGAGTTCATCTCAAGATCCTTCTCTCAGACCATTTTTACCCTTTCATGGATCATCACACAGAGCTCAGCAGCATCAGATTCCTAATCCATCCTTCATGCCTTTTGAATGTGCTTTATAAAATATTAAATCTCTCTGAAACTTATACAAATTCATAAATTCATACCACCAGCAGTCAGGGCACTGCTAAGAAAACAAAACTGACTCCTAGCAAGCCAGAGCTGAAGATTCTGCTCCTGGGTGAGTGTTGTGCAAGTGTGTCCAATGCCCTGGGACATTTAAGGCAGTTTTATATGTTAAGTGGCTTGAGGGATTAAAGGCTTTACAAAAACTGCTTTCACTCATTTACAGAGGGTTAAATAGATTGACTTCTTCCCCTCTGCTGAGCCCCAGCTCTGGATTTGCAAGGAAATATTATGAGACCTTGGAAATTTAGTCCCCTTTTCATAGAACGTAGAGTGGTTTGTGTTAGGACCTCAAAGCTCAGACAATCCCACCCTGCCCTGGTCAGGGACAGCTCCCCCAGCCCAGGCTGCTCCAAGCCCATCCAGCCTGGCCTGGAGCAGCCACAAAACTCCTCCTGGACTGCAGGGATGATCTGCCAGTGAGGGTGACTCTCCCCTGGGGCTGTGGCAGCTACACAGGTTTGTCTACTCTGAGATACACCATCAGGTCCCAGGAATTGAGCAACACTTATGGACTTAACACCAGAACACACTAATGACCTTTTACACTTGGTATTCCCCTGCAGAAGCACAGGGGACAAAGCTGACTTTTTATGCTTATTAATAGAGAACAGAGAGCTAAATTCAACAGTGAGAAGAACAACTAGGAATAGATTGGAACTGTGCAGGGTTTACTGACACGAAGCAGAGGACAAGACTAATCAGCCAAAGCTCTTTCCATGACAGATTAAAGCTGAACTGAGAACAGAGTAATTTCTTTTCAGCTTCCACAGACTTGTGAGTCTTTAAAATTCAGGTGGAATAGATTCTTGCCCTTTTTTCATGGGTTAGTAATGTTATAATTAGTAGTCATTCGATCTGGTTAACCAGCAGAAATTAAGAACATTGGCAAGTTCACTAAGGTAGGTGCTACCTGCTATTTATAGCATATGACAAGTGTTCATATTCC
>NW_008662666.1:6412-7417 GCF_000695815.1 Acanthisitta chloris
TAAAAGAATGGCAAATTAATTCCCCTTTATCATAGAAATGGTAATGAGCCTAAAAAAAAAACAAGCACTGAATGACACCACTTGTTATGAACCTGAAGCTCCATCAGATCTTTTTCCTCCTCTCTGGTTTGGTTTTGTTTACCATTCAATACAAACTTGGATCTGGACTGTTTTCCTTACTTGCTACACAAGGCCAAAAGGGCAAATTCTGCCCCAGGACAGATGTTTCTTTGATTTGCTTTTGGGCAGGTCACATCCTTCAGCCTCCAGCTCTGACCTGCAGTGACTGCAGCAGTGTCAGGAAGGCACTGACAAGTGTTTGTTAGGAACACTGGGATGACAAATCACTAGAGCAGTTGCAATAGAAATTAATTTGGGCTTAGGTGAGTACAAAGTAGAGTTAAAGGGAAAAGGCAGTAGCAGAAAAAAAATAATCTATCAGATGCCTTGAGCTTCTTCATGTCTTAGAATGGCAGTGTAGAATAAAGAGCTCATTTCACCTGACCTCTGAGCTTACTGCATTTGTGCACTGAAATGTTCAGTTGGAAATACTCAATCCCAGCCCCTAAATTCTGTGATTCCATGTGTAGGTTTTTGTCCCATGGTCTGGGGATGGGCAGCTATTTCTAGAGGCTTTTCTTTACATCAAACCTGTTTTAATGCTGCAAGCTCCAAGGAAATAAAGCCATAACTCTGACATCACCCCCAAAACCCTCTACCAAAACATGTTTCTGGAAGATGTTTTGCTTCCAGGAACTTGACATTTTTCTATTTAAATGATATTACAATAGTAAAACCCTCAGTCAGCTCTGCCTCCAGATGCCTCGTGCTTTGGTGAGTTATTGGAGCTGACTGACATTTGGTAGACCCAGCACCTGCAGCTTCCCCTTTGAAAATTAAAAGGCATCAAAGCAATAAAGATTTCTCTACTCACAGCAAGTAGAACAAAAAAAAAACCCTAAAACTTCATTTTTAGTGCCATTATATATATATATATATATATAT
>NW_008662667.1:0-515 GCF_000695815.1 Acanthisitta chloris
TCCAGTGTGATACTAGAAAACAGAGGGTTGTGGACATGGTTTTTAGCCAGATGACTAAGACTTTGCATGTTCACTGTTTACTTGTTGCATCTTGTACAGATAGTGTTGATGCTGAGTCTCTGGAGTTTCAGAGCAAAGCCTCATGGCAGGAGAAGGGGAAGGGCAGCAAAAAAGGGGCTAGGAGGCATTTCCAGAGGTTGAGGGTTTGTGCAGTTTCTCCTATTGCTCTGTCAATGCCTGTGATAACATGGGGCTAAAATGTTTCTAAAATCTTGGTAGCTACAGTAGGCCTTTGTCATGAGAATGAGCATTGTCTTAGTAGAATGATGTGAACCTACACCTGTGTACCTACCTGTGTACATACATCTGTGTACCTACCTGTATGTACCCACCTGTATAATAGAGAATTATACAGCAATGTATGGGAAAAGAAACTCAAACTCATGCTTGGGTGAGAACAGTATATGGGAAAAGAAACTTGAACTCAGGCTTGGGTGAAATCAATATACACACAA
>NW_008662668.1:0-9710 GCF_000695815.1 Acanthisitta chloris
CGTCCCACCAAAAAAGCCGAGCTCTGGGACAAGGGGACATTTTGTTCAGCCGAGGAGCACTATGCTGGCAGTGTGCCCGCAGCCAGAGCCTCTGCACCTAACCGGGAGAAAATGGAAGAAGGGCAGAGGGAAGGGGCAAAAAACTGGTTATGTCCCCTGGAACCCCAGGCCACTACTCCAGGTCGAGCAGCCTGCTCAGCTCTCCTGCCCCAGCAAAAATTTCAGCCCCCGGGGGGTGACCCCTCCGGCGGAGCTGCTGCCTGTTCCAGCTGGGAGCAGCATCGCACCCAGCAAACATAACAGTCACAGCACCAAACTGTGCTGGCCCCGGCGACTTCCGTTTGACACCCTCTCTGCAAACACAGCCTTTCGTTCCCAACAGGAATTGTAACGCAAATATTTATTTCTCCAGCCCAGCTCATGCTTTTAAAAGGGAAACTATGCGGCATCATCTGGAGCCGGCGGGAAGCTGCAGTCGCTTCCCTCCCACTCTCCTCCATCCATCAGAGCACACAGACCCTCTCCCGGCTGGATTTCCTCTCCTTCCCTCGGCCAGGGAACCTTGGAAGGCTTCTGGAGGGCAGTAACCTGAGCTGCAGCTTGCTCTGCCCTGAGGGATGCACAAATCTTCCATCCAGATGCCCACCTCCGGGTTTAATTGCCTGACAGAAGGAAAGCTGCACTGACAGGAGGTTGGATGCAGCCTCCTGCTCAGGGCTCTCCCTGCGTGCAGGTCTCTGCCAGCCAGGGAGGCTGAAAGTGGGAACCTCTGAGGGATGGGGAGGACGAGGCAGTCCAGGTGTTTGTCCTCGGGCCTGCGTCTTCACCTGCGAAAAAAAAAAATCACGCTGAAAATAATCAAAGAAGCAGCTGTTTCAAAGCCACTGCATAGCCAGGGTACCACTCACTGTCTCCCCTCCTGGGGGAGAGGAGTCAGGGGCAGCCCCCTCCCACAGCCAGGCCAGTCCCTGCTGCCCACTGCTCCCATCAATAGTGGCTGCACAGCCAAATGGTCACACACAGCCCACACACTTGGCACAGAAAACAGCCTTTTTCTGGGAAAAGCAGGGTGTGTGAGGGCAGGATACAAGTGCCCCTGCTATCTGTGGGCAGCCATCCCTGCTCTTGGTATCTCCTCCAGGGGAGGAGAGTCCCCAGCGCCATCCTTAGCCTGATCTGTCATCTCCCCCATCCTTTTCATCTCCCTCTGGAAACCAACCAGGGGATGGTGAGTATAATAATTTCATCCCCCTAAAACCAGGGAGAGGGAGTGGCTGGTGCTCACAAAGTGGGGTGAGAGGGACAGCAAGAAGGGACTGAAGCACCTCGGTTATCAGAGAATCAAACCCACACAAGCATTTCCTCTGCTCCAGTCAGCGCTGGAACCGATTTTTCAATCCCTATTTGGGAGGCACAGCACGCATCCACCCTTAGGTAGCAGGAAGACGCTCAAGAATTTGTCTTTCTGAGAAACCTTTTATTTGGCACGATCAATGGTAGCGTTTTTCAGAGCGAAACCATTCCTTCCTCCCCCCACTGAGAAAAGCCTCGAGGAGAGAGAGGCTTGTGCCGCGCTCGCGCCGCACAAAGCCCTGCTCCGAGGCAGGCCCGCTGCGAGGCAAGGAAATTCAGATTTTCCCAAGAACGTGTGGGTGTGGAAAGCTCAGCCTTTGGATTTACAGCAGCCCGCTGCAAACTTTTTGTTAGTAGAAGCAGACCGACCACAAAACTTTCGTTGCGAAGGCCTCGGAAAACAGCTGGATCAAAGGCTGAGAAGTCCCAGTTTCCGGGGCTGGGGAGGTGGGGCTGCCACTGGGGTCATGAGCAGCAGCTGCACCTCAGAGGTCCGAGCACTGTTCCTATGCTGGAGCTTTGCCAAGGCTTTAACAGAAGCAGGGTCAGGAGCTGAACTGTATCCCTGCAGCGTGGGGATAGATCACTTCCCAATGCACAACTGCCTTAGTAAAGAACTAGACGATCCTGTTAAGGCCTCACAGAAGCCTTGGCAAATAAAACATAATGCTAACAAAAAACAATAAAAAATTCAGCAGCACTTGGAGCAAGATATTCCACTACCATGCTCTTTCAGCAAAGCCATCCTATCATCATTACTTTGCCCCCTCTCGGGGAGCGTGAGGGGCAGTGAGAAGCAGGGAGCCTTTTCCCTGCTCCTTCTCCCGTCCCAGCAGCCTAACTCTCCATCTGGCTCCCTGCTCCTTCCTGGCCCTCCAGAGACTTTTCTGGCTGAGGGGTAGACAAGTGTTCCAGCTCATAATGTCCATTGCTCACGGCCGCCGCGCTGCTCGGGTCACCCTTCTCTTCTGCCAGTTTTTTACTCCTCTTGCTCTCGATGATCTGCTGGAGCTGCCGCCCAGCATAGTCTGGTTTGGCAGTGAGCACCGTGTCAGGCACGGAGAGCCCCAGGATTTCAGGCACCATGTAGGGCCGGAGCCAGCCCACCAGTGGGGTGCTGCCGGGGGTATAGTGGGTTTGCTTGTGATAGAAGAGCAGCCCATCGACCTGTGGACAGGAGAGAGAGTGAATGAATGGGCAGAGCTGAGGCTCCTGCAGGTGGATGACCAGGCGCCAGACGATGGCTTCACTCTCTGTTTGCAGGCCAAACCACCAGCTGGATCATTTTTCCTCAAGCAGTGCAATAAATAGCGGAAGGGAAAGAAGAAACCTGCAGAGCTCCTGCCCTGAAAGATCAGCGTAAGCCCAGCAACCCCCAGATGGCTTTAAATTGTCAAAGGCAAACAATTCCAGTCTGGTGTCGGCACGGAGCAGTGTCCTCTGGATGCTCTCATCCCATTCTGCGGAAAAGCCAGTGGGTTTCTGAATAAGGCAGCCCACTTTACTGGATGAGGGTTATGTTAAATAATACATTTGGAGAGTAATTAGTCCAAGTGCGTGACGCCAAGGAGCCCTGATTCCTAACAGCTCTTTCAGCCAGCCTACGCCAAATAAATTCGTAATGTTTCCCAGGAGAGAACTTCTCCAGCAATCAATGACGGTTAAGGGCACTCAGGACTTTGAAGGTTTAGGCCCTAACTCTTGTGCTACTATTTCCACACTCTGCAGCTGGCTGACGTTTTCCCCACTTCTCTGTCATGCTCAGGGATTCTCACCCCCCTCTTCCCGCAATTCCCAGGGGTGTGCTCTGCAAGGTTGGATCCTGCTGTCAGGCTGACTGGCACTGGAGGTGGTGCTCCTCTTAGCTCAGCTTCACAAGCTCTTAAAAGGCCATTTGGCTATGAAGAAGAGTGACTGAGTGGGCAGAAGAGGAGAACAAGAGCACACCTTGGGATGAATCGCCCCCAGGCCCCTCCCTGAGCCTATAGCCCCCAGAACAGACACTCAGGCTGAGTACAGATCAGCATATATCCATCCTTGCTCCATGGGTACTAAACCTCTGGCAGAGAGGTTAAGAGCTCCTGGAACTACTCTGTCCATAATTTTCAGTCACTGTTAACATCTTGCAAAACAACCCCATAAAAACGGGGATTCCTGCGCTAGGAAGACATAAAACCAGAAGAGTAAACATCATGATGAGCTTGTGTAACCCTCCGGATACCTAAAGTGCAAAGCTTTTCCCTCCCCCTGCCTCCTGCAGATTCTGCAGCCCCCCAGCACATCCAGCCCATTCCTGTGGGTACGTGGCACTCGATGAAAAACGGGGATTCTCCGGCACCCACAGGAATGTTTTGGTAAAGATCAGAGCTTGGAAAAGCTCCTGCCTTCCAGACAGCTCTCAAGATCTTCCCCAAGCTAGAGAATTCAAAGGAGTTCAGCCTGGTAAAGTTAGGTCATGTTCTGCCTTCCCTGATTTAAGTGACTCCATATTCCTTCCTGTTTTATTTAATTTGTGGGCTGTGTCCCTGCCCTGAGTCACCGCAGTGACAACAGCCACATTGGAACGAGGGCTGACACTGTCCCTGAACAACCAAACCTGAGGAGACACTGGCCTGGCAGGAATTCACATTCCACAGCCACGATTTTAGGTGCTTAACGGTCCTCTCATTCCTTCCCACCAGGGTTTCTCAGAGCCTGTGGCTCTCCTGCCTTCGTGGAAACCTGAGCGTGGTTTTACTCATATCTCTGCGTAGGGCAGTAGCCCTTAAGATCCACTCCAAAAAACACTTGAAATTCAGAGCCAGTCAACTGATCCAAAGTCCACTGAATTCAGTGGAATCAAATTCTGCTGAATAGAGTGGATCAGGCCCAAACTCTGAGGTTACAAATTAACTCTGAAGACCCAGATCTGAAAGACCGATCACCTCTGCTGCTACCACACGTATGAGATCCCTGTCAGGACCACGAGATGCTGGGCCCAGGCCTAAGACCACCTCTGTTATCCTGCATTATCCATAGCCAGGCTCTGTTTTACTTCCTGCAAAGTTTATTCCGTTCTGTGCTGCTGGTGGAAGCTGGTTTTGGGAATTTTGGGGCTCCCTCTTGTGGCACACCACAGAGACCCACAGCTCCAGCATCCTGGAAGTTGCACCATGGTTTCTGGGGGGTTATGGATGCTTTGAGCCAACTTACACCCCACTTCGCTTGTTGGGGTCACACCCTGATGTATCAGACAAACTGGGGGCAAATCACAGCTGGATTTTACAGCTGGAGTCTGCTCAGCTCCACCTCTCCCTCCAGAGATCCAGAGTTCAGCCTCCTTCACAGCCCAAAAGTTTCCTGCCCTGACTGCAGCGGGACAACACTCCTCAGCCTTTCCTCGTGGGAGTAGATGCCTTAGGAAGGAATGAAGTTTCTCTCGGGAAAGACAGGAATGATTGTTTCTACACAGGCACTCGAAGCATTTGTCATTGAGCAAGTCAGCTGCAGGAAACCTGGGATGCCTTCTCAAGCTGTGTTCCAAGCAGGGTCTGGCAAGACCAGAGTGGAGCTGGGACTTTCCAACTCTCTCTGATGACTGTCCTGGCATTGACAAGCAGAAGACAAAGTCAGCCCTCACAGCCAAATTAGTAAAGTCAGCCCTCACAGCCAAATTAGCGTCCCTTAATTTAAACCTGCTCTCTCATTAATGGCTATCTCAGGATGGGAGAGCACAAGAGACAGTCACACCAACGTGGCTTTTGGCTTCATGGGCAACCTCTGCCGAGGCTGTTCCTGATACAGGGCTGAGACTGGGCACTCCCAGGAACTGCTGCAGCCACTAGAGGAGCTTCTGGCTCCCAGATGTTTGCCAGTGTCACTGTGCTGGAATGCCACTGCCTCCTCCATCCCCTTCCCCTGCAGTGCCAAGTCACCAGGGCAGGCAAAAGCAGCTGGAGCTGATTGCACAAGAGCCTGTGACACAACCATACAGAGCTGAGCCAGGTGGCACCTGGATTGGCCTGTCCTGCCCTTCCCCACAGGTCACAACAGCACAATAGCACCTACTTTTAAAGCTGATCAAGCAAACACAGGTGTCCTGCTCAGCCATTTCTGTCACAGCCATCTGTCCCCTGTTCCAATACACTTCAGGTACCCATCAACACCCAAACACCTCAGAAACCGTCGGGATCTTACCACCACCCTTCTCCTTCCTCCCCACAAGACATTGTACATAGAATATGGAAGGAGCCAGACTAAGGAAACCCCCACAAACCCACCCAGGGCAGTGGCAGTACCAGCTTTGGCCCTAAAATGGTCAGTTGTCCATCACACTGCCACGTGAATGTGAGCTGTGCTGCTTGTGGAGGCAGCCTGGGTGTTCACATCAACCCTCTCATCCCCAAAGGCTCTTTCAGACCCAGCCAACAGCAGCAAGGGCAAACCGAACACAGGGAATGCCATGGTTTAACTCTTGCTCATCTGTGTGGTTGGATGAGGCCTGTACCTGGTGACAGATCAGCCATGGGCATAAAGGCATCCATCTCCCCCCCAGGGAAACAGCAGCACAGCTCAGCAACCTTTTTGCAGCCTTGGGATAGCTAATTCCCAAGTGCAGGGGAGGTATCTCTTTCCCAGCACGGGCAGAGCTGAGGTCCAGGCCCCACCTGTGTGTTCTCACCTCGAAGGGGAAGTCTGTAGCCAGCAGCTCACACAGGCTGTCCGAGGAGCAGGGGAAGTTCTGCAAGCCCACAAATTTGTACTGAAAGAGTAAGAGAGGGTCAGAAGAGGCAACTGTGTGGCCTAAAACAGAACAAGTCACTGAACCCAGCGCTGATGTGGAGGTAGCTAAGAAGGAAGGATTCTCCTAGTGCAGGATCCAGCATGAGAGGGAAAGGGTGAGGGACAGCTCCCACATGCTCCTATACCTTTCTTCCCAAGCATTAAGGCTGCAGGAAAGACTTTTCAGGAGAGCTGACCCTGAGACGCTCTTTTAACCAAAATAGAAAATTATGACCTCCGGGCAGGATGCGAAGCAGACAGATGTCTGCTCCAGGCTGCTGGCTCAGCCAAGCCTGTCTTTCCACCCAGGAAATGAAAGCTGAAACGACCCCCCCTTCATTAGGTAGCTGTCTTCTGGATACACCCGTTGGAGTCAGAACAGGATGTTCTCCAAACGGATACCTTCACTGCAGTCAGCCCCATTTATCACTCAGCTGCTTAGCTCACGGGAGCTGCTCCGCCTGGCTGTGTCTGAGCAGACAAATCTCTCACGTCTGTCCCCAAAAAATCATACTCCAAGCTGCTGTGGGTTCTAGGTCTGATCTTCATGTGTAAGTTTTCAAAGGAAGAGTTTTTATCCTGGCTGAGCAGGGACTCTGGCTGGCAATCCAGCATCCATCCCAACAACTTCAATGATCAGTTTAAGCAAAGGCTTAAAGCTTTATGAGCCCACAAGACTACAAGAATAAACTCCATTGTAGTCAGGCTGCCAACCAACACTGCTCCTGCAGAAACCACACTGGTTTTCCATTCCATTTCAAGGGAAAGCTAAAAACAGCATGGCAGTTAGCTGACACCCTGCAGTGTGATCTCCCTCAGCACTTTGGATGGGGGAAAAAACCCCCACTGTACTCATTTACAATATTCAGTGATTCTATTTACATCCCGACCTCCCATTTCATCAGATGTACACTTTGAAGCCTGATCCGCAAGGGGAAAGCAAGAAAGGGAAAAAAGCTTCTGCTTGTGAAAGAAACTGCTGAAGCCTGTGAACAGGAGAGTTCACCCTCCAGCCTCCTCCCCTCAGCACAAAAGGACTTACCGGATTAATCCTGCTTTTCTCTCCCAGCCCTTCCTCCTCTTGGAGCTTTGAGGAGAGCCAGAAGAATCTGAAGTCAGTCTGTCAAAAGAGGCAGAGAGTTAGTGAGAGTTAAGCAACCTGCCAAGTGTCTCTACTCATCTGCACTCACCTGGGAGACTTACAAACTCAACTTCACCTGCAGAACCAGCACCCCAAACCCTGCTACACCCCCACAAAACATGTACCAGTTATTCCAGCAGCCCAGAAGCTGTAAAGATGCTGGTCCTTAATAGAAATATCCATCTTTTGCAGAGTGTGTTACATCCAGTGCTGGAGCAAAGCAGCTCAGGGCACAACAGGGAGGGCAGGGATTCAGTACCTGGCAGTCATAAACGGGGTGTCCTCTCCAGCACATCACATCAAGGATATAGTAGGTCTGCTGGGCCTCGTTGTAGATGCAGTCCAGGATGCTGTACACTGCACACACAAACACAGGGAGGTCCAGACCTGCTCCAGACACTGCCTAACCCACCTGGCAAAAACCAGGACACAGCTCTCCAGCATTAATCCTGCCCCGATGTAAGGCTGAGGGTGCAGAGGGATCCCCTTCTACTAACAGAAACTGTGACCACAAAAAGCTTTGAGCTTGAAGAGTCCAATGAGGCTACAAAGGGACCAGCCAGAGGCACAGCAAGCAAAGGCATGTTCTGGAAAATGGCACTTGTCAAACAACAAACCTCTTTTTTTCAGGGCAAAAAATGAACTACGAGAAGTATTAAGGAAGATGACACTGTCAGAGGATAGAGAGGGTGTTGGGTTTAACAGTGTCAGTGAACCAGGCAGCTAATTAAAAGATGTGACAGGACAAGGGGCAATGGTTTTAAACTGGAAATGGTCAGGTTTATTAGATGTTAAGAAGAAATTGTTCTCTGTGAGGATGCTGAGGCACTGGCATCCTAGGACTGAGGTGTCCTAGAGAAGCTGTGGCTGCTCCATCCCTGGAAGTGTTCAAGGCCAGGTTGGATGGGGCTTGGAGCAACCTGGGCTAGTGCAAGGTGTCCCTGCCCTTTAGGGACAGGGACATGGTAGGAGGTGGAACAAGATAAGCCCTAAGGTCCCTTCCCACCCAAAGCATTCTAGGATTCAATGTGCTTATGCAGCTCAGAGGTGTCTGATATTGTCCACATCTAGTTATCCCCAGAGGTACACGAACCTTTACCTTTCTCAGCGGTTGAGTTGTGCCGGTTCCCCCCCGGCAGCAGGGATGGGAACCTGTTGACACAGAAGCCACTCTTGGTGTAAGCTGCTGTTGTGCCCTGTGAGAAAGGGGAAGAGAAAAAAACCCCAGTCAAGCCAGTTTTACGTTGGCTAGAGACAGGTACAGGTCCTTCAGCAGCTGGTGAGATCCCACCTCTGCTGCCACTTACCCTGGAGGCCACGATGAGTGCCCTTTTCCCAACAGGACACACCACCACAACCCACTCCTGCTCCAGATCTGAGGGGACATCCACCAGCCACTCTGACAGCATCAGCTACAGAGAAAGATGGAAAGAAAATCAGTTTGTAACAACTCTCCTGAAGTTATGGACCACAAACTGCTCAAGAATAAAACAAGGAGGTAGCTGTTTTGGCTTTGACAGCTCCTCTGGGTGCTTCAGAGGCAGCTGGCACTGCATGTGAACCCCAAAGGGGCCCTCTCCCTCTTGCCAACCAACCCCAACCTGCTCAACCGACTTTTTCCCAAGTCCTTCTCTTGCTTCCCAGCTGCTGGCTGAACTTCAGCCTACAGCATGGAGTTCACAGTCCTTGCTTGGGCATCCCACACCCTGATCCCCACTCCAGCACTTTATTTACTTTTAAATACACGGCAGGACTTAGAGATTCTGAAATGTTGGGAGTAAAAAGCCCAGGCGAGTTGACCTCTTCACAGATTGCCTAAGAGGCTATGTGTCTTTTAGGACCGATACAGCACCCAGGTTGATAAAACCCACCTGCTGAGGTTTCCCTTCCTTCCTGGTGTCCCAAACATGGGAAAAAAGGCTGAAATCTTTACCTGACTGCTGCCTAACAGGGTAGAAATGCTGCTAGCTGAGTTGAAACCACACAAAATGGGCAACACAGTGGTGCTGGGTTACTGGTTGAACTCAATGAGGTCTTTTCCAACCTAAATGATTCTAAAGCACACACACAGCCCATCTCCACCTGCTTTCCATCTGAACACAGCATGGCTCGGAGGCAGACACAGGTTGTCTCTGAGCACCAAGCCAGGCAGGACACATTCTTCTCAGCCCCAAGACAACCACCACCGTCACACCCCCACCGCACACCCTCCTCCCCCGGCCAGGGGGGACACAGGCAGCTCCTCACCTGATTCCCGTAGCGCTTGGGCAACTTCTTCCCAGCATCCACATCCATCTCCTCTTCCTCCGCATCCTCCCCTGCCTTCTCCTCTTCCTCGCTCTCCACCCCAGCCCAGTCGTCCTGCGCCAACCTCCTGGCATGGTTCACGTAGTCCAGCCGCCTCCTGCGGGCGAGGAAAGCAGGCGGTCACCCCTCGCCCTTCGCCCCCTCGCCC
>NW_008662669.1:0-423 GCF_000695815.1 Acanthisitta chloris
AGCTGGAGTTAACTTTCTTCACAATGGCTAGTATGGAGCTATGTTTGGGTTTTGTGCAAAACACAGAGTTGATAATGCAGAGATGTTTTTAGTTTTACTGTCTTATAGATAAGTCATTTTGCTAACAAGCCAGAATAGTGCTATTGTTTAAAGTATATCTTAGGTAAGCTAAGGATTTAGTTAAAATAAGGTAAATAATTTAGTTGTTATAAGTTTATTGTTAATGTTGATAGCATGTGCTTGTAAGATTAATTTCCAGAAAATTTAGTAAAGCCATGAGTTAAGAGAATTTCTGATAGATAACGGAAGTAAGGCACTTTATTATTAATATGTAGGTGGCCAGTAGTATTATATGTAAGGGAAGCTAGTAGTAGGAATTAACCAATAAAAAATAGACAACAATATTTGGGGAGTTGTCACCTT
>NW_008662670.1:0-22088 GCF_000695815.1 Acanthisitta chloris
ATAGAGCCCGGCTCGGGTTTTCTCCAGCACTTCAAACCGAGCACATACAAGTGTTCTGTTTTCCTCTGATATACGATGTAACTTGGGTTAAGTTCTCGTATTTATTTTTGCGGCCCCGCAGTCATGATGCTGCTCTCCAGCCCAGGCGCAGCTGCCCCGGCATGGTGCAGCCTCTGCTGCCGCCAGCGCCTCCGCCTCGCGGGGAGCTCTCTCGGCCGCTAAGGCCGTGGCCTCGGGAGCTGCAGAAAGCCAAAATGCCTGGGCGCAAGGCAAATCGTCCTTTGCAGCTCGCCTAGAGCTAACGAGCCGCTGGCGCAGGACACCAAGGTGGTGCCTTTGGTGCAGTGCCTGATACGGATCAGCTGCAACACCTCCCCATGTCACAAGGCCTTTGCTCACAGCTCCCGCTCTAAACTTCCTGCACTTTGCTTAAAGCAGAGCCAGAGCACTGATTTAGTGATGGGGACAGTGAGAATGATTTGTCCAATTTCAAAGCTTTTGCTTGAAGGATTTCAGTATTTTTAATTTTTTTTTCTAGAGGTCGATTTAAATAGGCATTTTGAAAATACATGTGATAGCACTTCCTAAATATATTCAGTTTTCCCAACGTGGCAGACTAGCTATATATGATAGAAACCCATCTCTAATACATTTTCCACAGCATTTCCAATTTTGCATCAATCTTTTTGTTTTGTTGGAGCTCATATGTCCTAACACACCCACCTAAGTAAATGGATTTCTGAATCATTATTAATTATTATTCCATAGCATTGCTGTTATCCAAAAGGAGAAGATACAATGAAAGATGATCAATTCTTTCATCTCTAAGAACACCAGTGCAATTTATAAGCTTAGGTCCTGGACTAGGAACACATCAGTACTCAGGAAAGCAGTCAACACATTTCAGCTTTAGATATGTTCCCACATACCCCTGAAATCAAAGCTGCTTAAGTACAGAATCAAAATTGGAGAGGGGAGCTTTTATAAGAATAAACTTTAAAACAGAATCATAAAACTGTCAAGACTGGAAAAGACTTTCAAGATCACTAAGTCCAACTGTTAACCTAGCACCATGGTGTTCACCACTAAACCATATTCCCAAGTGCCACATCCATGTGTTTTTGAACACTTCCATGGATGGTGGTCTCACCACTTCCCTAGGTAGCCTGTTCCAATGCCCGACTACCCTATCAGTGAAAAATACCCAAACTACTTTCCTGCAGCTGCAACTTAAAGGGTATTTCTGTCTTAGAATTAATTATTCCACCATCACCAAAATGTGGTGGCTTTTTTTTTTCTGAATTAGATAAAATAAATATGTAGTGTATCAGGGGAGAAAGTTAAGTGAGATTTGGTTTTCAAATGAAATGACAGGAGATTTTAGATGGGAAAATAAAGTTATTCTTAGAAGATTTCTTAGAAAAAATGGATTAATATCCCTATGTTTAAAGAAATACACACTCAAGCTCAGTACAATATTCATCCACAGTCCCAAAGTTCTAGTGGTACCATTTTAAGCTGTATGTCACACATGCAGTACCAACTCAGGGAAGGCTGGTACAGATGTAATGATGATTTCATTGTGATGGCTTTATATTGATATAGCATGACAGTAATATATGTTATTAGGATAGGAGAAAAGGAGGAAGTACACAAAATCTGATAAATTCTCTGCTCAGATCTCAGATATTATTACTGAAAGCATTTCTTACAATATTTTAAGTGTTTTCCAGAAACTTTCAGCCTCTGATACCAAGTCAGTCCTGTCCTGTTCAGTGTGTTAGATCTGTCAGGATAACATAACAGAATGATTCCCATTGCCTCCAGTATGAAATGCTACATGCACAAAGTGAAAGGTGGTTCTCATGTTTATGAATGAGCACACCTCTGCAGAGTCAGGCTCACCTCCAGCACTCTGATCTTTTTGCACATGTAATTAGCACTATCAGCCTGGCATTTTCCTAAATGATGCCTCTGCATTTTGAGGACTGCATTTTTCTATTCTCAGCATCCATCCAAGTGGAGAAGCTACAGCTATTACTAGACGACTTTTAAAGTATCCATTGCAGCCAGCAAGGGCAACTGTTTCTGCAGCAAGGCAGGTGAGAAACCAATGGAAGAAGTATATTTAGAATGGTGTCATTCCAGTTTGTAGTGTAGCTGCTGCATTCTTAAGAAGTAACATCAGGCTTTCACTGGTGTCTGGAACACATCACTTGCTGCACAGGTACTCTGTCAGCTGTTGCAGGACAAAGGACAATAGTGAAAGATTACATATGACGTGTCATGCTGAAAGACTACTGTTCCATCAAACTTTTCCACTTCCAGCACTACATAATGTCAGAAAACATAGGGGAGTGAGAGGGGGGAATACAAAAAAAAAGCCCTTGAAAATGTGCAAACATAAAGCTTTTTCTCTCACCAACGCGACATTCTCACCAATGCAGCAAATTTGCTAAAATTTATAGGAAGACTGAAGAAATATAGATCACAGAAATCAATCCTGTAAGAATTATCAGAGGTGACCATACATGTGACAACTTTGTTAAATAATCCATTATTTATTAAAAGGAAGTCAAATACCTATTAAAAGAGAAACATGTTTTCCTTAGAAAACCTCTTCAAAAAGTTTGTTGAAGTTGCTGGTTTAAAGTGAACCTATTAAAGGATGAGTATAGGGCAGGTCTTACAAAAGTATTTAGGGATTAAAAACACTTTCCTGAAATGCCAGCAGTCACACAGCAGTATTTATGCTAGGTGACTGCCCTCTATTAAATGATTCAAATTAAAAAGGCTTCAGCTAGTCAGATAACATCCACATTATAACTGAATCCAAGCCAAAATTCTAGATCCAGATACTCACAAGCTTAGATATGTACAGAAACCAAATCCAAATGTAAGATGGTTTCATAGCTAACAAAAGAATAACAAGTAGCTGTTGCTAGTTACTGGACCTGTCATACATTATTAATTGTGGGTCAACCTTGCCAACTCTCATGGTTGTTCTGTGCTCAGCTCTTACAATAATCAGTACTTTCCTTGAAGTACTAGTTCCTGGAGTCATATGAATATATAAAAATCTCATCTTTCTGTGTGTATTCTTTTAGCATGTCCTAACTAATTCTCACAGTAAAGTACTACATCTTTTCTATACAGAAAGGGAAATTAAAGGCCTTGTCTTACTTCCTTTAAAGTCCACAGAGAAACTCCAGGTTTATTTTCATTAAACTTCTGGCATAATACCTGGGCCTGCAATGCAGTAGGTCTTACATAAGGAGCCACAACCTAAACTGACAGAGATACTGCATCTTAATAAGCTATTTATCGAGTAAGTAATAATCACCAATTGGGGGAGTGCTTTTACCATGTCCAAAATGTGAGGTACTTTCATGAAAATGCCTATTCTGCAGCTAACATCAAAAATGCCCCTGACCCAGGAACTAAAGGAGATCATCACAGCAGAATTAACAGCGGAATCTGAAACCACTCTGAATCAACAATTTTTAATCTGTAATTTAGTAGATAAATGCTCTTCGTCTAAATGAAATACATTATAAAGTACATCTGGCTTCTGGCCATGTAGGAAAAAAACCTACAAATATTGGTCCACTGCTTCCACATCCATTTAGTAAAGCAGAAATAAGCCCATTGTAACAGGAGATTGCCATAGGATCCGTATCTCCAGCTTTGCAAATGAACACGCCTTGATGTTTAATTTTCCGTGAGTTCCTCTGCATTTAGGTACCAGCAGGAGACCATTATGCTGTGACAGCACTCAGTTCTGATGACATTATCTTAAACTTTTCCCAGTTGTCTGTCCTCACTCCTATTGTGCTGCCATCATCTATTAACATTCCACTGACAACAATGAAAGATGTTAGAGCAGAGTGCGTTAACGCGATATCCAAGTTGGGGTCCTTTCACCTGGACGTTACACAAGCGTTTGGCAGTAGCTATATAGTTAATTAGCTGGATCACATCGTGCCAATTCCTCACAAGGCTCATCTGAGATGCTTTGCATTTCTAATTCTTGGATTCATAGATTTTTATGGCCAGAAGAAATCATTAGATCATCAGGCTCTCCTCTATTATAAAGGCCATACAAATGCATTCACTTACTCCTGTTGTTAACCTAATTACTTGTGTTTCACTGTCTTCCAAAAAAGACATCCAAAGACTTCAAAAGATGGCAAACCCACTTCTCCCTTGGAAGTTTATCCCTACAGCTAATCACCCTAAGTATCACACAACTAATATAGGCTTGAGACTAATAAAGCTTAGTCCCCTATGGATTCGTGTTTCATGGTTGATTGACTTCGATGCCTAACAAGCTGTGAGCTCTGATTAAAGTTTCTTCCCATATACAGGACATTTTTAAGGTCTTTTCCCCAACTCCTTGTGCATCCTGTGTGTCTTACTAATGTGACAACTCACATTAAAGTCCTGACAGTACTTCAGATCATTATAGATCTCAGTCAGAATTCTTCTGAGAGAGGTTTCACCTATTCTTGACCACATACTTGCATGAAAGCTGTAGAAACATAACTGCATTTCAGACCTCCCCCCACCAAGAGTGACTGCAGAGATACAAGTTCAAAAGTTACTGGAGGCACCTGTACATGTACATGCACTCACATACACATCGCATCGTTACTTGCATGTTTATTTCCTAAATAATTGTGCCTTATTTCTTTTTTTAAATTGTTTTTCTTTTCCTCACTGAGTCTTTCTTTTCCTCCTCAGTATGACTTTCATCTCCAAATCAGAGTTCCCCTTAGTACCAAGAATTTGCTCTGTACTGAAGACATTAATGCACTTAGTATTCTTTTTAATATGATGAACATCTTGAGTTACTTCTCTTTCTTACCCTGTTGTGTTTTTTTCTAAAATTTTGATTGCTCTCTTCTGTACTATTGCACATTTTTCCTAATGCAAATGTCATGATGTGAAGATGAGCCCACATGCCCAACCATTTTTCGTAATTTTCCAAGTTGGTCCAATAAACAAAATTGCATCTCTTCCTACAAATCTTCCTTGTATCCTTAGACCACTGTAGTTACAACAACATTGCTAAGAAACAGGAACAGTATGCAGTATTTTTAGTGTTAATCTCCCCAGTGTCAGATAGAGGTAAAAACACCTCCTTATGCTACTCACAACTCCCCTTCTTATATATCAAAGGACAACATCCGTCTTTTCTCAGAACATCTCACTGGGAACTCATGTTGAGTGACTTGTCTTCTTTGACCTCTAAATCCTTTCCAGAGCTTTCTAAGACACAGTCTTTCTGTTGTTCAGAGAGAAACTGCTAATGTTCCCAAAAATACTATACATATTACACTAGAAGAAAGGTTTGTTGCAAACAATTGTTTTGGACAGAACAAAAGTCGCTGGCCACATTTCCCAAAATCAATGTAAGAAATATCTACCAGAAAAATTTTGAGATTAACGAGACTGAAACACACTATACTGATCTTAATATGCCAAAATATCTGCTTTGATATTTAGGGAGAAATAGAAATAAATAGATAGAAGTGGGACTTAGCATGCCAATTTTGATGATTTACTTTTTGGAGCAAGGGACATAAAAAAAAATATATTGCAAAGTTCTGTATTTTCCATTCTTCTTTCCTCTGTTTTAGGCAGGTTTCATTTAGTAGTACTGGTAATCAAGGTTTATGTGTCTGAAACTAGCAAACTGAAATTGTGTGAACCAAAATTAGAGGCCATTTTGAAAACAGAAGGCTTGGGTTTCCTTTCAGTAATCATGGTAGTAAAACTGAATTCATATCTCATAGAGATGCTGAAAGATGCTCAGATTAACAGCTTCGGCAGTCTCAAAGAAAAGCAGATCTATAATCACTGAAACTGTGTTGTAATATTTTTTATTGTTTTGCATATTGCCCGTAACTAAATTATCTTTTTCAGAGTTCTTCTTATTAATCAGTTCCACCTAACCACTGTCAGTTTTGCTAATTTAAAAAAAAGTCCACTGTTTGACACTATGCTCTTTTGCATCTACAGTGAAATCTAATAAAGACTAAGGACAAAACTTGTAATTTTCTTGTGGGAAAACTACAGCTAACTTTCCCTGGGTCATTTGACAAAAAAAAAAAACACTAAGTGATGCTCATTTTGGTGATAACGTGTCAGTTTCTAAGACAACCATCCTGCTTGTGGACCTGCGCCTTGAAGAGTTGTCTCTAGGAAAGGACTAAGAACACTCAGCTCTTGTCAGATAAAAATGAACTTTCTATGCCAAATCCTAACTTTGAGGAAGTGTTTCAGGGAAAAAACTCTGAGTTAGATGGATTTGAGAGATGGTCCTGTCTGTCTCTTGTACCATATTTATCAAAGACATAGGTAGATTATAGAAAAGTAATTATAGGGTGACAGTTAAAAAAGGTCTTGTAGAAAGGGAGTGTTGATCAAGTTGCTTTTGACTGAAGCTTGCAGACAAGAATAAATTTTATATTTAATCCTTATTACAGCAGTAGTAATAAAGCAGCAGTATGATGCACTAAAAATTTTATTTTTATTTATACCTTGTCAAAAAATATGCAAATATTCTACAAGGAAAATGAGAATCAAGCCTTTTACTTGAGAGAAATTAATAGGTATTCTCTGTCCTGATGGTTCTAGCTGAGTTTAATGGTTGCAGAGACCTGACTCTGCAAACACTAACACATACCTGCATTGAGTTATTTTCATGATCAGAATCCAGTAATGGATAATTTATACAGCTTTTGATATTAAACAACAAACTTAATAATAAATAAGTTTAAAAAGTCTAAACTGAACCTGAGGCACTGCGTAAATCTGCTGATACTGCAAAGCCAGCACTCACTGCATTCATGGAAAAAGAAAGTCAAGGGAGGCAAACTAGGCTTCTAACTATGGAAGTTAATTAGCCCTATTTTTGGCTAGAAGGGAATTTATGTTTAAAATTCACCCAGGTTTTAAGTTACAATGATTTAAGATTGCAGACTCCCCCCACTCCTCTTCCTCCCCCTCCCCCCAAAAGAAAGATAAGCCTGGAAAATTTGGCTTAAGGCCTTAAACTGGAAAAAAAAAACCTAGATAAAATACTAATGCAGCCTTAAGGATTCAGCCTTATGCTCCTTCCAGCTATACATGAAAATTTATTTCTCATGAGATTACAAACAAAGAGGGATTGATTAATAAGAGATAATTCTCATATACTGCACAATGCATTCGTCTCCCTCAACTCAGCACATTTTACTGAATGGTCAACAAGCATAAGTTCTAACTGGTCAAAAGTACATATGCATGATGCCTCTCAATTTCAGGACTGTAATCTCGAGGGGGCTGAAACTGTATGAAGGCATAGGAGACATCACTAATACGATACGATTTCTAACGTGGGTTCATTCCTGAGTTGAACGCATTTTAGTTCAAACTATTGATAATGGACATGGGGGAATTTGCTTTTGATTTTGTCAGCTTTGGGAACAAGGTTATTGGAAAGGTCATCAATGAAATTGAAGAAAAGCTATGATCCCTCTGAGATCAATACAATGTGAGAACTATAGGAAGACTTCTAAACATTAAAGTAGGAATGTTCTGTTGCAATCTTTTGCTAGGAAAGCAAAAGTTTTAACATAAATTTTAGATGAAGCTAGATCAGTTCATGAAAATGCTCTGTGGTGTGGTTGCCTGTGACATTAGAGGACTGTTGCCCTAGAGATTTCCTCCAGTCTCATATTCCTGTATTCATTGGAAACCACCCATTGACATCATTGTACCTGAGAGTTCTCCATGGGTCCTGAATTGACTGTAAATTGATCTCTTCAGATACTGAGGTCACATTTGAAAAGACAACCTTAAACTCTTCTGCTTCTTCCGGATACTGAGGTCACATTTGATAAGACAACCTTAAACTCTTCTGCTTCTTTAGTCTTGAAAAAGGTGCACCAATGATGTACTACACTAGGTGATAGTTCTATATGTACATTTGAAAAAAAAATAAAATAGAGTGATAGGGACAGAAGAATGCCATGTCACTTTACTGTGCCTAGACATAGTGCTATTTGAACACAAAACAAAATCATAGCAGAGGACATTTGTGAAAGAGGAGGCAGTCCTAGCAGTCACTGACTGATGAGAAATCTCTGGCAATCTTTACTTGGGATTGTCAGACAGCTCTAAGGAAATCAAGGGTAGGTATCTTCATCATTAAGCAATAAAGCTTGAAGGCAAAAAAATATAGTCATGAATGCCATCTCTGTTAACCATCTCTGATAAATTAACTGTCTTCATCCCTTTTCCCACTCCTGTTTTCCACCCATCCTTTTTTATTAAGTGACTACTCCCTTCCACCTGCTTCACCCTCACCCTTTGCCAGCTTCAGTGCTTAGAGCAATTCAGAGAGCCCTGCCAGCAAACCTCCTGCTCTGCTCACCACTGTGCAGTTCCACCTCCTATCTGCTGCTCCGTGGCCTGTCTGAAGAGACTGGGATTGGCAAGGAGGCAGGTGAAACACTCTGAGAAGGCAGACAGA
This sequence comes from Acanthisitta chloris, assembly GCF_000695815.1. Lineage (NCBI taxonomy): Eukaryota > Metazoa > Chordata > Aves > Passeriformes > Acanthisittidae > Acanthisitta > Acanthisitta chloris. The sequence continues at coordinate 8,522 of NW_008662670.1, forward strand.
GGGAAGCAGCGGGTTCCCAGCTGGTAGCAGACAGAATAGGACTTAACTTTTCTCCCACGAGACCTGAGTAACCCATAGCTAGATGGAGTTGCCCTGCAGTCACTATTCGTTTTCCAGAAACATCAAAGGCCTAGCATGCTACATTATGCACTGCTTCTTAAAAAAAAAAAAAGTGAGATGCTATTGAAAAATCTAGTAAATGCACTGCATTTTTTGGAAAAAAAAAGTTTGTAATTGCCAATGAAGCAGTATTTAATTATTTTAAACAAAGCTCTGAGGCATTCTAAGAAAAGAAATACAAGACTAAGTATTCTTATGTAATATAATGCAAACCCCTCACTCAATATTATGTTAATGAATTTTATTTAATTAATTAATGGAGGTTAATAAGCTCTTAAACATACTGAGCCTTTGGCTATCACAGGGAAATATTCTGGTCAATGAAAGCAATCAAATTATTAAAGAGCAGCAAGGAATTTTTTTTCCTTTAAGTATGAAAAGTTATCTATTGAAAAATATGCCTCAAAAATAAAGAGTAAGTACCTTGTGTGTGTAGTGTTCCTGCCTGAAGACACTGTCATTTGGAAGCTCACTAGTTCATTGCAATTACAAATGAACAGCTTTTCATTAACACTCATCTTTGTGGATGTAAATAGTTGCATTGCTGTCTCTGAACCAACCCAGGCTACTGACAAGTGGTCCCTGAGACCATAGCAGCAAAGTACAATATATACACAATGTAAATGTTGATAGCAACAACCATAAACAGCATTTCACAGAAAGTCACATTTGCCTAAATCTTCTAAAACACTAAAACTAGTGCTCTAAAGAAAGAATTTCCCTGTGATCTTGAATTAGAAATTTATAGATATTTTACCAAATTTTATATTACAATCGTGTAACTAGAAAACAACAACAAAAAGTTACAATGTATGAAGGAAAACATAATGTCCATAGGTCTCATAGGAAAAGTCTATCAACAGCATGGTAGAAATTTCAGACAGGACAAACCTCCTAGCCTTTTGCTTGCAGCAACTAAACCCCTCCGCTAAAATCATAAAACTTTCTGAAATGCCAAGTTATATGAAGAAAAACTAGATATGAATCATGTTTATTTAACTTTTATTTAAAGTTAGCAACAACTCCTTTGCACCCTTTGGCAGCCTAGGGCTGCTTACAAGTTACACCTGTAACTTCCATTAGGTTAATAAGATTATACCTACTCATTAACCTGCAGTGTATTAATGGCTAATTATGTGTCTTATTATTTAAAAGTGGATGCCCTATACAGGTTGTGTGGGATATGGGAAAGAGATGACTAAATTAGAGAGAAGGTTTATGTGTGTGAAATGAAAAGGTAAGGCTGTATCTACAAAGGGTTCTTAGAGGTTAAATATTTCAAGTTAGAAGGATATTCATTACAGTATGTTTAGACTGAATGAATGTGCAGGTGGAGTAAAGACAAAATACTGATACTCTAACTTCAACAGCCATTCACTTCAAAGATGCTCTTGATATCACAGTGAATTTCTTTAGAGCCAGATCCACCATTTGTCTAGAGCACTCACATGTGCCCTCTAGCATGTAAAAGCACAAAATGTACCAAAAAATCTATTCCTGGCTTGCCCTCTGAGATGGTATTAAATTCAAGTCATTCTAACTGGAGCTATACAAAATTTGTAGTTACAGTCCTTTTTCAGAATAGAGGTGTTGAAATATGCTGTGTAATGTGCAGCTAATTTACCCAATTGTTTTGTGCAGAGGGAAAAAAATAAGAATATATTGTAAAACATTTCAAGTATCAATACTATTTAACCATTTAACAGTGTTTCAATGTGAAGCATTTTGATCCCTGAATTAAAGAAACTTTTATTTCAATATTCTCTTGAAGTTATTTCTCAAGTAGAAAAAAATCTTCCTCAAAATCTTATCCAACCCCTTGTTATGCTTTTTTTTTTTGAAACTGCTAGCAAGCCAAATAACCCATTCTTCACAGAGTCCTTCCTCTTAAACACACAACTTCTCAGACAGGGCTTAGACTGCTGAACTCCATTTAATCACTACCACCAAAGCACTGTTATGGTGTCATGCAAAAGATAATGTCACTGAGTCTCTAGGTATGAGAAAGATGATTTGTTTGACTTGATTTTTTCCTAATAGCACTGAGAAATCCCTTTAGGCAAGACCTTATTTTTTTTCCTTGCTTTGTTTTAATTTTTCCTTAAGCAAAAAGGAGTGGGACTCATTTGTTAGGTGTGTGAGACTTTGCAGGTCTGGTTTTACAATACACCATTTAGTCTTTGGTGAGGCTTGTTAAACCCTGAAAGAAAAGTCATGCATTGACTGAGTGACGCCACCCTGAGGTTGATTCCCAAGGGAAAATAAAGACTTGGTCCTGCTTTAGAAACATGAAGGTGACCGAGAACACCTTCTAGCAAGTGATAGCGTACCAAACCTTGGCAAGCTGCATAATAACATTAAACCCAGTGATCTAATTATTCACTTCTAATATAAAGGGCAGGGTTCCATGGGAAATCAGGAGCAGGGCTGAGAAATACACCCAGCAAATACATTTCACAATACAAACAGAGGCAGTTTGTCAAGACTCTAACCTGGGAAAATTAACTTATGAACCTGTCCTATGCATCCACTGTGCCCAGTTCAGAATAATTCCCCATTTATGCAGGAAAGAGCTTTAAAGCACCAAATTATCAGCCTTGAACACCTTGTTTAAAATATCACTTTAATTTGTTGTGGCTCAGAGATCTTTAATTTTTTATTAATTATGCAGATACATAATCTGCAGATAAATATAGCACAGGAATTTAAGCTAACCCCTACTGACCTGTGAACATAAGAGAAAGTTACAGGTAGTTTCATATAGGCCAATGAGAAAGTCAGCAGCACTCAAGATGGCATATAAGACTTTTCTCCAATGTTATACTTCTTTTTCATTATCATTCCTTCATCTTTTCATTTTGTATAACCTAGTGTGTTGACATGTAACAGATTTTTTTCTGTGTAAAGGTACACATCTCCAAATATATCCTTAAATACAAACTGAAGATACTTGCATGTTCATTCATTTTTACACCTACAACCCTGTATTTGTTTGCAAAGGAATAGCTACATATGCCAAAGAAGTGACTGTTCTATACCGTCTAAACACAGCAAAATAGATCTTTCTGCAAGTTTGTTTCAAACTGTGGAATATTTGAACTGCAGCCCAAGTAATTACCTGAGCAGTCTACTGGGAATGTACATACTAGAGCAAGTTGTAAAATAATCTCTTCCAAATAGCTATTAAAAGCAAAATTACAGATCCTGGGCCAGATCCTCAGCTGTTACAAATTGGTGGCTGTTACAACTCTCTTTGACTTCATGCGTGCAAAGTTTGAACTCCAAGAGAAATTTTACAGTAAAACTGGAAATCACTGAAAAATGAGGTTCAGAGTAGAAGCACAGGTGGTATTCACAACATCTCCTTCAGATTCCTTTAGGCATTTAGCTTGGCTTCTCTGAATCATGCCTGCCTTCTCTATATTGGCAGTATGAGGAATCTGGGTACCTCCAAACTGCACCTTAACAGATGGCTGAAGTAGTATCAGCCAGAAAATGTAAATTTCCTGACTATTGCAAAAAAAAAAAAAGGTCGTGTCTTCTGCCAAGATAATTGAATTGCTAAAGACACTCTGCTTTCAAGCAAAAAAAACTCAAGCCATTTCATTACAAAGGTTCTTGTTATTTGCAAAAGCAAATCAATTGTTGCGCCGATTTCTGCATTGCTTTCTAATTTCTCTGGGATTCTCATAATTAAAAAGTGTTCTGAATATTTTCTTGCTGTCTATAATAAGAAAGATTTTTATTTTCCTCTCTAATGATGGTCTAAATCTAGTGTAGTAACCAACTGACTAACACAGGGAAATCCCAATCTTTCAGTTCCATTGTATAATTTATACAGTATGTTCAACACTTTCCCACATAATAAACGTGGGAATCCCTTACAACCAGTCCAAGGTCTGAGGTTTTTTGTATGAATCATGCTCACTGCATCCTGGCTTAACCACACCCCCAACTACTTCTGCTGGGAGCCAAAGAGTTACTGCAATCACGACTGGTAGGAGATACCATGTGCAAAGGCATTATTTACAGCAGGATGCAGTGAAGATGAGAGCCAGCGTCTGATAACTTTATCTCAGGGGTTACCTGGGAAAGACTGCTCCAGGTCTATTTAAAAGACTAACTTTAAATAATGAATAAATTAAGAGATATTATCATTCAAATATTACTTCTTGCATGACAAATCTTTCATGTAACCCTTGGCCAGGTTCTGCTTATTTAAGGTGATGCTCATTTGAATAGTTTGGGAAAGAAGTGCTTTCACTGTACCTGTTATTCAATTTGACAGTTCTTTGCAACACGGCAGAGTCATGTTTGAACTTGTACAGAGAAATGTCATTGTCTTGTCTTTAGAAAAGGTATTCAAGATACCTCAGATAATGTTCACATGCATTTAGCTTCCCTGACTGGAAAATTAATGTCTAGCAGAAGATTTTATGTAAGGGAGAGGTCAAATGACAACAGGTTGTCCCATTATTAATGCAAAACTGGCAATTTGAATCAGCCCTCAAAACCCAGTGTTTACTTTCTGAATTGTGCTCAGTATTGGGAATTGAACGAGAAGGCTGCCTATAACACAGACGTCTCCACTGTACATTTCTTCCTACTGCTTAGAGCCCTCATAAATGCACAAGCATATCATAGGGATAATCATCTCTTTGTCATTTCTCTGTCACACATATTTCACTTCTATTATAGTGTATTGTCAGATGAAGGCCAGCTCCACCTATTGCAATCAGGGAACAAGAGTTTGCCAAGGTTTTAGGCACTCAGCTCAAATCTGAGCTCCTGACTTGGATTTTTGCTCTGAATCATCCTCTGGAAGAACCTCCTAGATATATGCCTGTCTGTTGACTCCAGAGGGAACCAAATCTAAAGACTAGTCAGCTAACCCAGCCACTTAAGTCAGAATCTGGATTCTGAATGTTAAATAAAGGCACTCACTGTTATGGGAGGGGAAAAAAATTAAGAGCCAAAAAAGGTCTGTGCTACATTAATAAGAGCGAGTTTTTTAGAGCATTTCCCTCTTATTAGTTTTTGGAGTGAGAGGAGGAATTCATAAAAGGACTCAAAGGTGCACGAGTCACAATCCAGCCACTTGTTCTGTTGAGTATAGAGAGTCTTCCTTGTCTGCGTTCACTGTATGAAGCAAGGGGGTCAGAAATAGGGATCTCGAGTTTGGTTCTTATCTGCATCACTGATTCAGTTTGTAATATTAAGCAAGTCAAGTAAGTGGTGTCAGTTAGGCATCACAGATTTTCCCACATCACAGCAATGCTGTTTGGCTGAATTAATTTATGCTTACGAAGCACTTGAACTTTTTTTGAGAAGTCAATGTAGTGATATGAAAAGGAGTTTCTCACAGGTTCCAGAGGATCTGGGATCCAGAGGAGCCATGGCAATTAATCAGTGGTATTACAGAGTGAGAGCACTGTGCCTCTCTGAAAGACAAGCATACACAAAAGTTAAGAAATTGTTTATTCCAGCCGTAAAAGGAAACTTTTGTATATAATTTCCCTGCCTACTCAGAGGCACTCTAACATCTGTCAGGCTAGGCCTAGCACTTAGCACACAGATCTGAGGACAGAAACACATGCCCCATTTCCTGATAGCAGCTCACCCACCACTGCTGCCAGACTCGGGGATCATGCATGAGACACCAGGCTGAGTTCCACCAGTGTGTAGTTGGGCTTCATGGACCAAATCCAAATTTGTGCAGGTGTAAATGAGAGCCACCCAATCTGTTCCATGCCTTTAATGAAATTTCAGCTCTGATTATATGACACTCTCTTCCTTTTAACCATTCAAGAAGGGATAAGGACTGAAGCCAAAAGCTGGTCATCTTCCATTCCTTGCTTCTTCGAGGCACACAAGATTTTTATCAATATCCTTATCAACAGCTCTGAACATCATTCCTTCACCTGCCCATTCAGACACTGACAGGCAGGTTGAACAGCAGTCACCACAACAGTTGGAGTTGTTCAGGGGAAAAGTGCTTAAGGGGATCCACACTGTTCTTTTAGATCCCTGATATCAGTCAAAATCTGTTCAAGCTCTGCAATAGAAAAGCTGCAGCTTTACCCTCAACACCACCAACCTACGTTTCTTGTATTTTTTCATAATTCCTGTTCATTGAGTTGTTCTCGTCCCCTGGGTTTACATACCTGTGCTCTTGCCCACTTTTACTCATAATCTTTGAGCATTTGGTAATGACCAGTGCAGCCAAGTTTTCCTATGAAGGCAAGTGGGATAAGACTCCAACAGTGACAGTAATCACTGTAACAGACAATTTCAAATATTATGTGTCCCTCTTACAGAATAGGGACTGCTTTCCCAGTCTCCACTGCCCACCTCATCCCCCCCCAAAAATAATTAAAAACTGGAAAAGGTTAGAGCTATCTAAATATATGTCCTTTAAGCCAGTCAGGAAATCTATGCAGTGGTTTTAATTTTTATTCTTTACACCTGCCGGCACCTACATGTGTTCACGCATCTATACTTCAGAGTATTTTATCACTTCAGTCATAATTTAGAATTTTTAAAAGGCATGCAATGCCAGGTATTGCAACTGATTGCAGTCGATTTCTATCACCCAAAGACTCTGGAAACATAAGCAATGTTGTACACCTTATCTGCTGCATTTCCTTGTCTTTCTCTATTACAACACATTTTGCACCCTGACAGAGGATTAATCACCTGATGGGAATACCACAGACTGTAGAGATCTGCTGGGAAATATATTTCTGAATGACTTCACACTAGTCAGAAGTTCATGATGTCTATGATTTACTGTCTCTGGTGAATTTCTCATTGCTGTTGAGAATTTAAACTAGTTCAGCTGCTCTAGTGATGAGGCACAGAATACAAGAACACAGTAACTCTGTGAAGCTCAAATTTGGAAAGCAGTTTTTCCAAAATATGCAGAGAAATGATGACTTTAGAACTAAAGAGAAGAAGAGCAACTTACTTTTCAGTTGTTTCCACATTCGTTTCTGGCTGTGCCATAAAGCCTTACACATAGGGAAAAAAAAAAAAAAAGAAGAAAATATTGAAGAACTATGGCCAAAACCTGAAGTCCTCCTTCAATTTTCATCACATTTTTACATGGCAAACTACCTCTCAGCATACTTCCATGTAATAAGATACATACACGGAAGAGTAGAAAGAAAAACAAGTCCAAGATGTCAGGACCACTCTTTGGCATGTTCAGGACATACCAACTGGAAGCTGAAAATGAGAGCTGCTCAGGTAACTGACACTATTGGACAGATGGGGTTTATATACCCAGGAGGGTAAAAATGCTCAGTTGGATTAGTCAAAAGCAAAGGCAGATGGCAACCTGATATAAGTTCTACCCTGAAAAAGGATTTCAGGTATAGAGCCCAGAGCAGAAGGAGTGAATATAGCTTGGTTGACATTGCTCAGTGTTTCAACTCATTTTTAAAGCATTTGTCTTTCTTAATATCTTCCTCATTGTTCAGTTTTGATATTCAGGGCTATGCCTGCTCTTCAGCCTTGTATATGGTTAGGAATTTCTTTGAGATCACAACACAAGAAAAGCAATGTTTATTCATACAAAATATACACAACATTTTGCAGTCTCCAAGTACACTTTTAAAAATATACATCTTCTCTGACCTCAAAATACTTTAAAGGCTGTCTTCACTGATGAATGCGATAGAAGGACTAAAAATATTCAAGATAGTTGCAGTGGTTTAAGTGTTAAAAACTCATGAGTACATGTGTCTGACCCCTGACTGCTTTGCCCCTGTGTAAAGAGGCATGCAGTCCTACTATTCTGATGTAAACAACTGCAAGTGACAATGCTAAGCAAAAATCATGGAAAACTAAGGTTATCAACCAGTCAATGAAGCTAGTGAGTCAAGCAGATATTTATGCATAGTGATATTTACATAAATGTCAGAGACTTACAAATTTGAGGGCGCAACAAAACCAGATAATTGTCCTAACACTTGGTTTAGGAGAAAAGAGACACTGGGAGATGAATAGGTTAGGCTTTCTTCCCTCTGCCATGCCCCTACAGTCTGGATGTGCCCGTCCTCCATTTTGAGAATGTATGTGTTCCCATGCAATGAAGAGAGGTTTCATCTCCTTTCAGCTATCACATTCACCTCTTTCAGAAGGTTTGCTTAGCCCAAATTTTTTGACAAGGAGTGAGTGAAATCACAACCCCACTGAAGTCAGTGGGAAATTTGCCATTCGCTATAACAGAGCCAGGATTTCAACACAAAGTTTATACCCATAGAAGACTGGACTGAATCTAGTCCAGTGTTTGTGAAGTGCTTTGAAGTACAGAGTGTTGCAGCACTGAAATTATTGCTATTATTATTATTGCTATTGAGTGCATGACATAGAAGAAAGGTAGAAACCTCAGAGTGAACTGGAAGGAAACTGATTCTACAGATCTTTCTCAGAGGTCAGTACATGGCATTTTTCTCAACAGTTTCCTTTAAAAGTGTCTAGTAAAATTCTCTTTCAACCTAAGTACTTTCTTGGCATGTTAATCAGAAGCAGATCTTCCTACCAAGTAAGCCATCCTGATGGAAAACGTCCTATCTTTTCCTTTGCAGACTTTTCCTGGAGTTTTATTACTGCTGTCTAAAAATTAACTGAGAGCTTAAATTTTTTTTCAGAAACACTGTAAAAGCCCAAGCTGGAAGGGAGAAATAACGTTTTCCCTTCAGCCTGTGTAGTCTCTCTCTGAACTACAGCGTGGCCTGTGCACTTCACTGGCCCATGGAAAAGAAAGCCTGGGATCCAGTATTGTTGGCAATGATAAGCTGTTCCAGTACTTGTGGTTGTCGTGTGTATATTACCACTAGACAAGGCAACGGTTGATCATCAAGGAAAAAAAAGCCCTCTCCCATGATCTCATTAACTAGTTTATTCTGCCACAGACTCATTCAAAATTCTTTTCAAGTTACATGGACAACACGGCAGTCAGGAAATGTGTTAGCTGCTACTAAAGGAACTAACATTTGTGTCGTGGCTGTTGTTTCACCTCAGTATCCTCAGATCACAGTCCTTGCAATTCCCCCAAACATCTTTCTCATTAGAAAAGAACGTTCTCTTTAGGGATTGGGACACCCAGGGACTCATCTTCAACTGATGCAAACTGTCAGGGCTCTGTTAACCTCAGGCAACCCAAGGTTTTAGGCTTCAGAGGATTTATCAGCAATTCAGCAGCTGTGAGAAGAGCACAGCGTTAGGTCAGTGAGGGAACAGGCCAGCAACTGTGAATCAGCCATTGGCACACTCAGCTCAGCTGAGAATTCCCAACCACAACCTACAAAAGGGAGTTGTTACATCTTGATTAATTTGAAATCACACTGTCTTTCAGTCTCTACCTTTTTTGGTTATCTCAGTGCACAGCAATGGTCCCAGTGGTTGAGATCTGCACAGTTGTGTTCTTGACTCTGATCTTAATCATGTGGTCTGCAATGGAAACAGTGACAAATTACTGCTATCAGTCGACTACAAAGAAAGGACAAGCTTGTGTAGTCTTCTAAATTTAAGCCACTGCACTACAATCCAAATAAAGGCAGAGATATAAAATATGCTATCTCACTACACACTATAACACTTCACTAACAATTGAGTAGGTATAATTGCAGCTAGAAAGAAATATGAGATACCATAAGCTGAAAATTGTTTCTACATCTTCTGTTCTTTATCCAGGTGTCACTCACTAACAAGCTATTGCTGCTGACACACAGCACATTAGGTTTTAGCTGTCCTTGGGAGGCTTGCCTGCATTTTAGCTCTCTGGACACCTTACTTAATTCACGACTGAGATTCCTGAATCTGAGGAATTGGAGTCCCATCCAGTGCCAGGTTGGATGGAGCTCTGAGCAAAACCTTAGTGAAAGGTATCCCTGCTGATGGCAGGATGGTTGGAACTGGATGATCGTTAAGGTCCCTTCCAACCCAGGCCATTCTATTGTTCTATGATTCCATGATTCATATTTTCAAATATGTGAGACAGAACTAGATTCTCCAATGCAGACATGTCAATGTAAGTAGGCCTTGAGGTTATATGAAGACACTATTACAAAGATATCTGCGTAGACAAGAGTCATGTTTTAATAGCTTCAACTCAGCACTGCATCAGTGCACCTATACAGTTTCTGCAAAGGAGTCTGGAATGGATCTGGTTTCTAAATGGACAACTGTGATCACATCTATCTGCATGCAATCCTGTCAGCATCTCACTTGACACTCATAGAGTTATTTTTCAAGAAGTCACTTAGTCTCTCAGTACTTTGGAAAATGGGATCACTTCTTTGTAAATTGAAAAATGGATTTAAATTCCCAGCTTTATACAGACAGATTTTAAAACATTGGCAACAGTGAATAAGTGTATTAACAAGAGCAAAACCAAATATAACCACCTATTTAGGTATTTCCTACAAAGATATATGTATTCCCTATTTAAACTTAGCAGTAAAAAATGGTATGTTCGGATGTAACATTTCAACCAATAAACACATTCCTAAAGGAAGATATGACATGCTTTTCCACCACTTAGCACAGTCAAATGCAACAGCTGCATCTGGTCAGGGCAGTTCATATCTCGCTTAGCACTACTTTTCATGGCCTATGACATAAAAAAGAAGGTACCTAGGCCCACTCTGCTTTGTTAAGATCCATAACACTACACAAATCAGTATTTCCTTCATGCAGCATTGCTCTTAAGCATCCATGTGTGACCCCAACAACACAAATTGGTTTTCAGCCTCAACAGAATAGGCAAGGGGAGAATTTAGAAAAGGAGAAAGACAGACAGAGAGGTATTTATCTCTTTCTGTGTCCTCAAAAACCACACAAGCATCTTGGGCTAGAGAGACTTAGGAAAAAGGATAGGTTAGTATTTTACCATTCTATGGAATCAGCTGTAACATCCTTATAGATTTTAGTGGGGTCAGGATTTCACTCACTCTGTTTCTTCCTGACAGAGAAAGTCTAGCGTTTTGCTAAATTAACTTTTAATGGGGCCACTTCTTCCTTTTCTGACATTTGGGGCAGCAAAAGACCTGGTGCTGCTAACAGCCCTTTGATGTGCCAGCCCTCTACAGCTTCCAGGACCACCCTGCCTTTGGAGGTCACACCTGTTCACAGCCCCATGACTGAACATTACCTCTCAACACATCTTCCCTGCCTTCCCTACTGGTGGGAACACATGGGCATCCTCTAGAAATGCATCTCGCCTTCACAGCAGCTCTGGAGGCCTGTGGTGGGTCGGCTCCACTGATCAGCTGGAGATTTTGTTTAGAAGGCTTCTTTATGCTGTTTATGTTGCTGTCAAGTGCAGTTCACCACAAAACTAATACTGCCACCTCTTTACATACCCCCACTCCAGGACATTATAAGCCTTCTTTACTAACACTGCCCAATGTGTGTGGGTGCAGCGTCTCTTTTTTTATTTTTATAAGGTTTGTTAACCACATCATTATAAGATTCATTCATTCAAATTTCACCCAAATAGACCTCTTGCTGTCAGCATTTAATTATGCTTGCATTCCTGTGTAAATAGAGTGTTAGCAAAAATAGAGCTTATTATAGAAGATAAGGTCAGACACATCTTTACAAAAAAGGAAGCTTTGGAAGTTTCTGTGCTTCTGATGAGAATAAATTTCTAAATGCAAGGAAAAAATGCAGAGAATTGAGAATGTTCTGCTGGAGATAAATCACACTATTGAAAGTAGTACTCTTTATATATCTTTCTTAGGAAGTTTAAGAAGACATATTTAATATGTGTATCAAAAAACATGTCCTTCTAAGACTACAAAGTCTTTTCAGGCTTCCATTGAAAAATACTGTGCACTTAAGATCACTCTTTTTAAAGATTCAACCAAGGTTTTCTCCCAAGCTGGGTATCAAATTATTTTACAATCTTCTTCTCGGTTTGGCTCATGTATGTAAACATCTGGAGAAACATTATGCTCTAAGTTTAACCACAGATTTTATATCATAAGATAAGCATACATTTTAAATACTCATTTAAATCTTAAAATACTGAAATCTCATAAATTCAAATAGGTCCCCAGTCTTCGAAGTATAAATCACAGAATCATCAAGGTTGGAAGAGACCTCTAAGATCATCATGTCCAATCATTAACGTGTCACTACTGTAACCCCTAAACCCTAAACCATATCCTCCAGTGTGAGATCCAGGCACCTCTCAAACACTTCCAGGGATAGTGACTCCACCACCTCCTTGGGCAACTTATTCCAGAGCCTGAATTACCCCCATTAACCCGCCACTCTGCTATAACCCCTAAAGCCTAAACCATATCCTCCAGTGCCAGATCCAGACGGCTCTTAAACACTTACAGGGATGGTGACTCCACCACCTCCCTGGGCAAACTATTCCAGTGCCTGACCACCCTAACAGGGAAAAAAATTTTCCTAACATCTACTCTGAATCTCCCCTGTCATAGGTTATGACTATTGCCTCTAGTCCTCAACTAGATGTCTAATAATGTCCATTACCCTTTCAGCTAGGTTTAGAAAAATAACACAATCCTTCAAACAAAAAAAACAGACCCCACTGTATTTAGATTGATGGGAACTGCAGCAAGCCTCATGATTTTTCCTCACCAACACGAGTCTTAACTCATTTGTCAGATTTGCTATCACCTCCAATCTAGATTCCTGTGAGAGGTCATGCAGATCTAATGCAGTGACTCAGCTTTTATTGTACTGGGATATTGTAGTTAACTTCAGATTCCCAGCTAGCATTCTCAGTAACCACACTGAGAGGCAGAACTGAAAACACACTTAACAGAGCTATTTCCATAGTAGTGGCTTTTGAAGTTAAACGTGTGCATATAGCACCAGCTATAATAATAGCATCAGCTATTTCAACACTTGTTTTGGTCACATTCCATTCAGCTGAATAGAAACTAAATATCAGTTAACCTGCTGCTGCTCCAGAAATCTATATAGAACGCAATTTGGTGTGCTCAAAATGAGACAACATCATTTTCTTGTGGCACATTTGTCTCGACAATACAATTTCAATTTAGCCAAAGGTTTCTGTGTTTCTGGTAGTGTCAGAAGTATCAGAATAATTTTTGATGCGATAGTTTATTTCTGAGACATCAGTAGAAAATCGAAGCAGAATTTCTCTCAACATATTTTCACTTTAGGACTTCTAGGTACCCTAAAAATGCTTCATGATGAAGATAATAATGTATCATTTGCAATTAACTTCTTTTATTCCTGAATGCCGCCCCAGTACTGTGATGTAATTCACATCTGCTGTTTGACCTAAAGGGGAATTTGGCAGTTGAAGATGTGTTCTCATGGATCTTCCTTGTTACCTAATGTTGCCTACTGTTGCATTAGAGAAGTGTCAAATATAAGTGTAAAATATAAATATTAAATTATATATAAAATAATAAATTATAGATATAATATATAA
>NW_008662671.1:0-201 GCF_000695815.1 Acanthisitta chloris
CTGCCCTGGGGAGCCTGTTCCAGTTCCGTCTGGGTGAAGAACTATTTCCTAATATTCAACCTAATGCCCTGCCAAACACAGCTTCATGCCATTCCTTTGAGTCCTCACACTGGTCACCAGAGAGAAGAGATCAGTGCCCGGCCCTCTGCTTCCCCTCATGAGGAAGCTGTAGTCTGCAATGAGGTTTCCTCTCAGCCTCCT
>NW_008662671.1:230-497 GCF_000695815.1 Acanthisitta chloris
GTTGTATGGCTTCCCCTCTAGGCCCTTCACCATCTTTGTTGCCCTTCTTTGAATGCTAAAACTTTTATATCGTTTTTATATTGTGGTGCCCAGAACTGCCCACAGTGCTGGAGGTGAGGCTGCACCAGTGCAGAGCAGAGCAGGAAAATTGCCTCCCTCAGCTGGCTGCTGATGTTGTGCCTGATGCACCCCAGGACATGGTAGACCCTTCTGGCTGCCAGGGCACAACTGTTGTCTCTCATTCAACTTGTCATCAACCAGGACCCT
>NW_008662672.1:0-19959 GCF_000695815.1 Acanthisitta chloris
GTTATTCATGGTGATGGTTGGAGGTAGAAGGTGTTCTGAGGAAACCTCTCCAGTGTCTAAAATCATTCCCTGCCAAACAGACTCCAAATTGCAGCCTGGGCTGGGTGGGGATTCCTCTTTTGCCTGAGAAGCTGTGTGAGTAGGCTTTGCTGCAGTGGTTTTCCAGCCATGCCAGGCAGCACTGGGTTCCTTTGCAGCTTGGCATTGGCCTCCTGCATGCTGTGCTAAAGCCAAGTGCCATGGGAGGCCTAGCTATCCTGCTCTGAATTGCAGAGAATTCCTCTTCATCTCCAAACTTAAACCTAGGAGTGATGTGGGGCATATACCACAGAATCATCAAGGCTGGAAGAGACCTTTATGGTCATCAAGTCCAACCACTAATCACCTTCTGCATGCTCTGATGCAGTAAGCCCCACACCCTTTTCTGCTGGTGTAGACTTCCCTGTGGATTAAAGAACAAATGAATGAAGAATTGTCTCTCCATGCCACTGTTACCACAACATCATTGTTTTTCTTTCCCAGTTTGGTTCTAGGAACATCCTGTGAGGGAATCAGCAGGGATGGACATGGAAAGATGTAGTGTTAACCACCTTCCCTTTCCACATCTGTGCCCACTGTATGCAGACAAACCTGGGTTCCTTGGCTTGCCCCTCACACACTCTGGTCTCTCCTGTGTTGCCAACACCAGACTGGGAGCATGGGGCAGATGTCCAGTGCTTTGGAAGACAACTCTACTTAATGATTGTAGTGCCAAACCTGCAGGTCTGAAGTGTGAGCTAATATCTGTCAAAGCTTTCTGATTTCCTCCAGCTATTCCTGGTCAGCATTCAGACAGGAGGCAAGAGCTGATGCAAGGGCAGGAGGTGGAATGGGACACCAGGGATGGTCAGGTATGTGCAGAGTATTCTATGATCCTAGTGACAAAGGGGTGCACTGAGGCACTCTGATGGGAAATCCTAGCTAAAGACATTTCCTTCTTAGAGTAAAGTTGTTGTTTCTCAGGTCTACTTGCAAAAAGGATTCCAATTTGTAATTGTGAAGCTTTTACTGGAGAAAAAACTCAAGGAATGTTACCATTAGCCCCTCGTGGCTGTGCTGGGAGATCTCCCTGCTTCTGGCACTGTGCAGTGCTGAGTTTTGCAGCTCTCTGAGATGTCTGTGCTGCCTGGGGACAGCTCAACACCACAGCCTCAGTCATTAACAAAAAGGGCTAATTTGTGGGATTCCTGGGGCTGTGCTGAGCAGGGCCTGGAGTTGGCTCCATGATCCTTGTGTGTCCCTTGCAGCTCAGGATATTCTGTGATTCCAACTTGCTTGTAAGGATTGTTAATGATGGTCACCACCCTGTTGAGGGTTTGGTCGCAGGGTGAGGAGGGAGAAGAAGGTTCTGTGGACTGTTTAGCACCCACCACTGACAGTTTATGGCTTTATCTGTGTGCTTAGTGTTTTACATGCTAAGGAGTGTCCAGCATGAAAGTGCTGCTTAACAACCCTCAGTCTGGTTTGGAATATCTAATCCTTCAGGCCCAGTTAAGAGGGGAAGCAATAATCCTTGCCTCCACTTGATGAATGGCACAATCTAAACAAGGATTGACATGCTAATGAGGGGCTTAAGCAGCCAGGGCACAGAAACTGGAAAATTAACCTGAAATGACACGTATGTTCCCACAGCAAAAACGGAGCTTGCAGTGAGTTCACTGTGGCAGTGCATGGATCTGTGCTTTGCTTCACAACCTCAGTGTGCTAGAGTGCTTAGGCCTCTGGTACAGCTCACCTGAGTATGGAAATTCATGGAGAAAGAAGTACCTGAGCTGCAGTGACCTCAGTGGTGTGGTGAGAGGAGCCCTGGGAGCACAAAGAGGCAGCTGGGCAGATCCAGCAGCCACAGCAGCATCAGCTGCTCTGCTGTACCCACCTGAGCTCCACTGAGTTTGGATCTTGGGCTTTTGATGCCTCTCATGAGGGGATTCAGCAACAGCCATAATTTCTTCTGGTTTTCCTGTTCCAAGTGGAAAAGGAGAAAAGTAATATTAACTATAGTCTCAAAACTGTAATGGGAAGGATAAAACTCAATAGTTACTTGAATTTTTATCTCGCAGTTAGCATTGTGATTAGCTAACTGGTCTCTTTTTTTGTCTCCAAACAGAGCAGGGGGAGAGGAATGCCATCCAGAGGGAAGCTGATGGCACAGGGACCACTTCATCGAGGTGAGTGGCTCAGCATGCACAATGGTGAGGTCGTATTTGTGTCTGAAAGTGATTCATTACCCTGCTGCTCCGGCACTGGGCTGCTCACCCTGAGCTGTGGTGGGAAAAGATCTGAAAACATCTGCCTGGGAGCAGTTTGTCAGTTCCAGCACTGTCTGTCAAAGGCATGTGGCCTTGCTGTGTGCAGCAGCAGGACACACTTGGCTGGTCCACATCAGCTCTGAGGTGCACTGACATTTTCCACTGCCTCATTGCAAACCTCCCTCCTTGCCTGTGCCCTCCTGTCACCACAGCTCTAGAAGCTGTTTGGTATCACCTCGTTCCCAGCAGTAACAGAAAAGCTGCATCAACACATCCTGAGGATGGATAAAAAGTCCTCACCTGTGGCTTTGCATGAGGATTGGGTTTGAAAAGCAGGTTGAGCCAGAGGGATGAAGAGGTCTGATAAAAATATAGTTTCACAGTACGTGAAGGGGTTGGAATGGAGCTTAGAGATGATCCAGCCCCAACCCCTGCCCTGGGCAGGGACACCTCCCAGCAGAGCAGGTTGCTCATCAACCCATCCAAAGGGTTGGGGCAGCCACAGCCTCCCTGGGCAACCTGGGACAGTGTCTCACCACCCTCACTGGGAAATATCTGCCTAATATCAAACCTAAATTTCCCCTCCTTCAATTCCTCCCCATTACATAAAGAGACAAGACATTCTGCTGCAGTATGGGTGAAACACACACATTCCCAGTGTTCTAGTTCCCAGGTTCTATTGCTGCTTAGCTTTGTACTGCTTCAAAATGTGATTATTTTATATACACGTTCCATGAAACTGATTTCCCACTGAGTTCCTGCTCTGCTCTATTCCAGTTGCACAGTATTTTCCCCTAGGTAGTAGCTAACAAATTCTCCTCTGCTGTTTGTTTTCTCCCTGGAAGTTTTTCATCCCATTAAAAGCCCTGGGGAACTTGCTGTTCCCTGTCATGTGCTGAGCCATTACTCAGGGCTGTTTTGAGCTACAGTACATAAAGGTAAATTAGAAGAGAACACAATCCCAAGGCCCAATAATAATGTGTTTAGTGAACAGGGATGAGTTTACAGCCTTGTGCTCTCCTGGGAAAACTGCCACATGGTCTGCACTGCACCAGCTCCCTGAAGCCACTTTCAAATGATCACATTGCTGCAATGGAGGGTCTGGAGAAAAATCTCTCACCCACACAGGAAAGAGGGAGCTCAGCTTCCCTCATGTGAGCCACTGACAACACAGGCAAAACTCATGTTTCCAGTTAAAAGTCTTCTGCCCTGCTCTGTTTCCTGCAGTCAGTTCCTCTTGCAGAGAGGTTTTAGATAGCAGGACTGTATGATGGAATTCCAAGTTTTCCTCCCACGCTGCCATCTGCAAGGAGATGTTCAGAAAGGCTGTGCTGGAAAATACATGGAGAACTGACCTACAGTCAGTGCCTGATGTGTAATCCCTCACTGTTCCTCTTCCACAAAAGGAATTAGTGGCCAATTGGGTTTTTTGAGGGGAGAGAGGGGAGTAAGAGTTGTCTCAACTGCATCACTGCACTTTCTGATGAAAGAAATTGCAAGAGAAAGAAATATCTCAGCTCTGGTGAGCAGAAAGAACAATCCCATCCATACAGAGTCGTGTGGCTCTGTGCCACCTGCTGCTGGTACAGCAATGAGGGCCTAAAATTCCACCTAAGGGTGGAGAAAGGAAGCTGAAGGTCCAGTCATAGAATCACAGAATCCAGAACTGGTTTGGGCTGGAAAGGACCTTAAAGCTCATCCAGTTCCACCCCCTGCCCTGGGCAGGGACACATTGCACCAGCCCAGGCTGCTCCAAACCCCATCCAACCTGGCCTTGAAAAGTCCTACCTGGTCCTAACAGTCTTTAGATACCTAGCAGGAGTTCAGGAAGGATTCCAAGGAAGCAGAAAATATCCCTCAAGTGTTAGGTTTGGGTTTTTTTGATGATGTTGCTCGTTGTAAAGCATCTTAACAGGTAATTTCTCTCTCACCTGATTGCCCAGTGGATAATTCCAGCACAATAACCACTTCAGTTAGTGTTCATTTTATGCTCAGCTGCTCAGTTGTTTGACAAATAGGTAGGGCCAAAATTCCTTGCTGGAATTTGAGTATCACATAACCCAGATCACCCTGTCAGGGTGGGTTTGTTGGAGGTTTAATGCTATGCTTTCTCACACAGGAACATCTGCCTCACTCTGTGCACTGATAAGTGACATTCCTGAAGAGGTTTTTTCTACAGCTGTTTTCTGCTTGTCCTCCACTTTCACCCCTTTGCTCTGCAGGCCTGAGCAGTTCTGGGATTTGGTGGCCAGAAAGAATTTGAGCTCAGATGATCCTCAGCACGGTGGGAACTGTATAGGCACGGGCTGCTGGATGGGCTCAGAGCAGAAACCTTCAGTGAGAAACTCCCAGTGATGTCAGATTTTCCAAGGCACCATTATAAACTCCAATTTTTAAAGATCCTGGGGTGACTCAGAAATTTGGCACCGTGCAAAGCTCAAGCTTGGCTGGTGTGCTGTGAGTGCCTGTGCTGGGAGGAAGGGGAGGCTTTCACATCAGGAGTCCTCCCAGTCCAACCCAAGAGGAATTTAAGGCACCAAGGTGGAAGAAATAGCCTATAAATGTCAGGTGCTGGATCAGAGAGCAAAAGTCTCAGGACAACCAAAGGCCATGGATATAAAAGTCAGGCCCAAACCAGCACATTACCTGATATAAGGACAGGCTGTGATCAAAAGCAAAGTGGCAAGAAGTAAATAGAACATTTTGCCCAATATTCTGCCCCACTCCTCCTCCTGAAACAGGAAGTTTGTACTTCTGGTACATTATCACTCGAGCCAGAATTAAGGGCTTTATATGCTCATTTATGAGAGAGATTTTTCTGCCTGCCACTGTCAGATTTGCCATGTAGTTCTCTGCAGATGCTTTGATCCAGTTCCCACTGTACATCCTTTATGTTCTGGGTGCAATGTGCCAGGCACCTTCATGCCACCCCATGGATATGCAGGCAAGGAAAACTGCAGTTTCAGTGCTGACAAAGTGTTCAATAACCTGGACAACAAGCCCCAGACTCTCCAACCAAACCAATCTTCTTTCCCCATGGAATAATTTTCACCTTAATCCTTACCTCTGGGACAATGGCAAAAGCTCACTAGAAGCTTTTTGTTGTCTGAAAGACATCAAACATACCTTGGAATAGCTGTTTTTTAGGTTTGTCTTTCTATTTTTTCCCCCCTAAATTTTCAGGTAGGTGATGACCCAGAGGAATTACCAGGGATACAGTTGCTCCACACCTTCAGCAGGTCAGAGAGCTTGACTAGGTCATTTTTCCTGTATTTATCAGCTTCCAGTTGTTCCTTAACATCACTTTGGTAAGGAATCCACTCCAAACACATGTTTTTATGTGCTTCCAGGTATTTTTGATGACAGTGACTTGCTGCAGCATGAGAAGTTCCTCAGCCAGAGCTGACTATTGCAGATCTCATCACCATCCTGCCCCTCCAAATGATGTCACTGAAGAATGTAAAGGATTTCTTCATGTTATGGTAAGCTGATAAAGCAGCACTAAAGAGCAGGAAAAAGTGAGTTTTTTGTTGGTTTTTTTTTTTAAACTGACATGTAAAAGCTTGCAAATAATTTTCCTAATACGGAAAGACTGCAAAAAAAATGCAGTAAAAGAAGATAAAATCCTGGTGTAGCTATCACTTGTGGGGGGAAAGGGAAGAGTAGGAAGCACTGCAGGACACTAAAACTTATCTGTTCTTCTGCAGAACATCATTGGTTGTGTACAAAATAAGCAAAACTTTCTTAAAGACAAGAATTTGAGATCTAGTCACTGTGTCGAGGCATCTCCCAAATCCATCCCTGCAGAGATAAGGCTGAAGGCAATGAGAACCTGTAAACACGTCACAAAAGAACTGTGGAAGCAGAAGGAAAGGGCTACTAAACTCATAACACAAAAACTAAGCACCACAATGGCAACTGCTGGGTTCTTAGGGGAAGCCAGATGAGCTTTGTGGTACATCCCTGACTGTGCAATGTTGCTTTTGGATGTGTATAATCCCCTGGAGTGCCCCCATGCTTATAAAGAATCAAAGCAAGACCAAAGGCCCTGGAGCTTGCTTGGATTTATGCAGGAAATGTGTATGTTTTGTAAAGGTTTTCAGGTGTTAGAGGTCTTGAGAACCATCTCAATTAGAATAATCAGTGTCAAACTAGGTACAACAAACCCAAAGTTTTGCTAATTCTCTAGTTTGTAGCCTGAACCTTGCAGAGCCAGGAGAGGACTTTGAACTGCTTGCAAACCACTCACACATCCAAAATGTTTGGCCCAGCAGGACAGCAGATGAGCAGCAGTGCTGGTGTTTACTGCCTGACCTTTTACAGCTGCCATAAAATGGCTCAGCCCCATCCCTCAGGGCTCCTGCAGACGTTTGGGTTGGCTGGTGGGGCTGGCAGGCTGCTCACAGGAGCCTCAGCAGTGCTCTGCACTGGAATGAGGCTTCACTCCTCCCAGGGGTCCTGCTCTGCTGGTAAAGATGAGCAAGGGCAATGAAATAACAGGTGGGTTAAGCCACACTCACCAAAAAGAACAGACTGAAAATAGACACCAGTGGGTCGACATCTTCATCCTGCACCAATCCTGCCCCAGTGGAGAGAAATGGTGCCTGTCAAAGAGCTTGGTAAGGAATTTGGAACTTTTTCAGCCCAGGATAGGCACTGGGGAGGCACTGGGAGCATCTCCAGTGCATCAGTTATAGAAGATAACTTTGGTTTACATATATATATATATGTGTGTGTACATGTATATACATACAAAACCCCAAAATCTTGGGACCTTAAAGCTCATCCTGTCCCACTCCCTGCCCTGGGCAGGGACACCTCCCACCAGCCCAGGCTGCTCCAAGCCCATCCAGCCTGGCCTGGAACACTCCCAGGGATGGAGCAGCCACAGCTGCTCTGGGCACCCTGTGCCAGTGTCTCACCACCCTCACAGGGGAGAATTTCTTACTGATAACCAATCTAAACCTGCTCTCCCTCAGTTTAAAGCCATTCTTCAGTGTAAAGCCCAAGCTGCCCTACATTAACATCTGGATTTGCCTCTCAGAGTCCTAAAAAGCTGGTTGTTTTTTTTTTTGGTAAGAGGAGAGAAATCTTTCTGGGATCTTTGGGTTTCTATACACTTATAAACAAAGCTAACTTTGCTTCCCCAGAGTTTTCCTTGTTTCCCACAGCAGTGCCTGAGTCTGAGTCATTGCAGTGGTAACAGGTCACAAAGCATTGATGGGATGATGAAGGTGCAACACACTGACCTTGGCTTTCTGTGTGAGATGTTCCTCTGCATGTGCTAATGACTGCTAAGAACAGGATCACCATCATCACCAGACTGAGAGAATCACAGCAAGTCTCCAGCTTTGGTATCAGTTTGTTCTCCAGACTCGTGACAAACAGCCCCTGAAACAGCAACCACTGCCTTGCTGGCATGGAACATCTGGATGGAAGATGCTTGACCAGCCCTCACCTGCCCTGCTGTGCAGGGGCCTGGCAGTTTTTGAAGCAGGCTGTAGCTACAACGTGAGAAACACAAACTCAAACCCTTAGGAGAAAAGTCAGCTCACCGAGTGCTGTCTGATAATCTTTATTCCAAGGGTGCAGCACCAATAACCAAGGAAAGCAAATCAACAGCTAAATGTGAAAGCATTTCCATGTTTGCAGACTCTGTACAAACAGCTTCAGATTAAGATTAAGGTATCTTTTCAGTTTCACATTAAGATATCTTTTTCTCTCTCACTCAGGACAAAGTCCAAGGCTTAGTTTTTCATAACTCAGAAGTTTTGTCTTTGAATGTTTCAAATCACATTTACTTAACAAAGTTTAAATTTTTTTTCCCTAAAGAAACATCTCTGGGATTCAGACTGATTGTGTCATTGGAAAAGTGACTTTGAAGTGACTTTAAAGTGTCACTTTAAATTTATCACTGGGACAATGACAACGTTACAACCACCTTTATCTCCCTGAATGGTTCTCAATCACAAGACCTCACATTCCACACCAGTGTGGCCTACTTGACATTTTTGACTGAAAAGATGGTTTAAAATGTCCTGTCAGCTCTCCAGACAAATTGCTATAGCCTGAAAAATGCTGTCCATGGAGAACAGTAAAGCAGCATGGAACTGCCTCTGGAAGCAGCAAGGATAAGGTGGGAGGAGTTGGAGTGAGGATCCCAAGGACAGAGACTTTTGTGGAGCCAAGGATGGGGCCACTAGGAGCTGACAGATGTTTCTCCATGAGGTTGATGCAGCCAGAAAAGTTTCCAAGCCATGTTGTGTGATTACCCAAAATACATGTTCAGTGTTACTGAATTTTACATTCAGGTTTTCTATGTGATTCCTCTCACACCATTATCAAAACAAAATGCATGTTAAAATAGTTCTGCTATGGATAGGTCATGTTGTCTCATCTGTGAATGGCCAAACAGGGCAAAAAGCTGAGTGCCTCACCACTTCCAGACTCTGGGCAATTCAAATCCAGCCTCACCCACTCCCTCTCCTAAGCTGCCCCAAGTGCTGCTGCTGAATTTACATTTCTCAGGATGGTTCCTTCCCTCAGTGCTGTGACTCATATATCCAAAGTTGTCTAAACAATGCAAGTAGCTTACTTGGCTTTCCCACACTGTGTAACTTACTTTGAGTTGCTTCCAGCTTCCATGGAGCCTTTGCTTTCAGACTGGGGCTTTGCAGGTTCAGCCTCAGTAAATGTGACCTTCAGACTGAGTGGAGACTCTGCAGGAGAGACCATGGAGGAGGAGTTACTGTAAACTCAACTATGGGCTCAGGTCTGGTTTGTTTTGTCCCAAGGAAATGATCTTTGTCAGGAAGGCAAGTTCAGTAAGACCAGACCTGCCCAGCTGACTGTGTGGAGAGCTGTCTCTGAGGGGGGTTAAAAATCCCTGGGAATAAATCAAGGCAGAAGGAGATGTGAACACATGCAAAGACATGTGTGTCTGAAACATTTCTGTTAGTTCTGCATCCCCTAATGGAAAGATTGCTCCTGAAATGTACCCCATTCTCACATCAGCATTTTCACACTGCAAAAAATTTGGAGAGAGTTCAAAGTGGTCACAGAGTATCCAAGGCCAAAAATGGACCTAATGAAAAGGCATCAGCCTCACTTCCACAAGACAAGGCTGGGAACTGAGCCTTGAGCTGGAAGTGTTTACATAGCAGAAGTCTTAAAAGAGAACATTAGTTGTCTTTCTAAGAAAAAGGAATCTCTAATCACAACACCCTGTGCTTGGTAATGCTCATTTTATCCCAGGGACTGATAACTCCCCTTGCTGAGAGAGACCCTTGGTGAAATTCTGTTAAACACAGCATACAAGTCTTAGCCTGCTCAGTCTAACATGAGTTTTCATGGGATGACACTGGATGTGGCACTTAGTGCCATGGCCTAGTGACCACAGTAGGGTTGGACTCGATGATCTTTGAGGTCTCTTCCAACCAAGTTGATTCTATGATTCTGTATACATATTGTCATGGAGAGCATCAAGGATACAGGAGAGAAGAAGTCAGAGAAGCTGTGTCTCCAGGTGCTCCACTCTGCTCTCCTGCTCCCCAGGTGGGACCTCACTGTTTGGAGAGTGGTACAAAGTTGGTTCTGCCTCTTGATGGCTCTGGGACTGCGCACATCTAACAAGGTGTTTGTGCCATGACATCCCTGGTAATCTTTCTTCAAACTAGCCATTTCCTGGAGAATTCCCACTCCACCAGCTCCAGGAAATGTGAAAACCCAGGAAGTTATGGTGTACAGAAACTGTAACACAATTTGAAGTGTCTTGATGGCACTTTCTCATGGTTTGAAAGAGCATTGTGGTTTAGGCTGGGACAACAACAAAAGAGACAATTCTTTTGTTATTTGATTATTGTCCTTGTGAGGACTGGAAATCTTCCTGTCCAGTTCCAGACAGCACGAGGGTGATGTGGCTTTGTGAGGATCTCTCAGCTCATCTCTTTGCTCCATTTCTAACCTGCAACATTCTGCAACACATACCAAATTTTCATTCCTCAATATGTTCAGCTGAACAATATCAGGTGTTATCGGTACAGTTCATCAAGTGTTTTCTTCCTGTTGCAACCCTATTAAAATTGTTTTGGGATGTCTCAGGATAAACCTGTACCTGTCTTATCTACCAAAGAACTTTGAGTTGGCCTGTTGCTGTTGATCACACAAATCATTTCATAGAGAAGTAGCATTGATGAGTCTCTAAATGCCCAAAATATGAGCATGAAATGTTTGTTTCCAGTGCCCTTCCAGCTGTGCAGGACAACAGGAGATATCTATCTCAGGAGCAGCTATGAGCACCTCCTGCTTTGGGCCACCAGGTCTGCTCCTCTCCACTTCACATTGCAGCCCAAGTCAGCAGGAGTCCAAGAGAAGCTGCAAAATTAACTCATGTAATTCATAACAGGACGAACAATTGCTCCATTGAGTGAATTCTGCTTTGTTCTCTGGAACCTGAATAAATTAGCAATCCCACTGCAGGATGCAAGAAGAACAACACACTGGGAGAACATCTGCCATCCCAACGGGGACCTGGAAGGGAACGTGAGTGTGAGTTCTTGGGTTGTGCATGAGAAAAATGCCAAGTGTCTGCTGCACACTTCAGGGGACTAGTGAACTCCTGTGTCATCTGTTTGTGCTGCATTATTGATTCATTTTTCTCCTTGGAAAACCAGATGTTGCTAAACTGGGACCTGCCCACGAGGCTTCCAGTGAGGGAATGGTTGTGATTCTTGTCCTGAGAGATGGAGTTTGTTAGCACTGAGGACACTGTGCTTGTCCACAGGTGAGCTGGAGATGAGGTGAACATGAGTAAAAGCTTTCAAGCCTGACTTTTTCTGCAGGTTAACAAACCAGGGAAGTCTCCTGCTGCTTGTCCCCTCTGGGACTTACAGCTTGACATCCAGGGAGGGCAAGGCATGGCTGGGACACATAAACACAAGGTGGGGCAAAAAAAATACAGAAAACTTTGAGTATTTTAGTAGAATCATAGAATTCTAGAATACCAGGATGGTTTGAGCTGGAAGGGACCCTAAAGATCATCCAGTTCCACTCCCTGCCATGGGTAGGGACACCTCCCACTAGCCCAGGTTGCTCCAAGCCCCATCCAACCTGGCCTGGAGCACTTCCCAAATGAAGGCAGGCTGGAAAGAACTCTTGGAAGAAGAACTCTGGAAGCTTACTACACTTTCAGGTACTGTGTGTGGGATTATGTTTGTGTTTGTGTGAATGAATCAGGAGAGAACACCCCTGAGGGATACCCATCTGACAAAACTCATTACATCCAATCTACCTCCATTGTAGGAAGAAACACAGATGGCTCAGAAAATGCAAGGGAATCTGCCTATGGTTTGCAAAGCCCTCAAAAATGGCTATAAAATCATTCACAATTGGTATCTGATGGTGCCTGCTGAATCAGGACCATTCAATCAGGCAACATTCCCTGCTCATGTGCATATCCAGGGATATTTCTTACTGTTAACTACGGGAAAATTCAGGAGTGAAGGAATGTGTAATATTTCCAACACTGTTTTAGAGCTTTGGGAGCTGCACTGAAGTGTTGATGCCAATGGTATGTTAGGTATGTATTACTACATAAAGATGTTTATGTTCTGGAGCCTTTTTGTTTTCTTAACCTTTGCAGTCAAACAGTTGGGGTGGCAAAATCTCGGTTGCCACAAGCCAGTGGCTGATGGGCAAGTGTGAAATGTGTTTTGAGACTGACTCAAGCCAAAAAGTGGCCCAACAAAGACCACATTGGAGGTTAAAAAAACACTGGGCAGCCCCAGTGAGACTCTATTTGAAAGGGCATTCTGTGCTTTAAAATGGTATCTCGATCTCTAGTGTCGATTCAGGGCTAAGTAAAATGCCTTTCATGGACAGGAATCAGAGTCTCTGGGAGGAAACAGGAGCAGGAGGGATTGCCATTGCCATCCTAGCCAGATGTAGGCTCTGCACCCTCCCCTGGTGTTTGCTGTGACTTAACTCCATCACAAACTGTTACAGTTCATTGTCTGATCAATCAACATGCTAAGTCTTGATTTTACCTTCTTCACGTGATTTAAAATCACATGGAGGGAAATTAACACATCAAAGATGAACTCCCCTTGTGTGGAGAGTGGATTAAATGTTGGACAAGTGTTTTTCAGATTATTAAATCCTCTGGTGTAATAACTTTCCTGAGCTCCAAAGTGGAAGAAAAGAATAACGGTTGCAGAAGCTGCTGATTTCCTATTCTTCAAAGATCTGACAAGTAAAAGAGCAGGACAAAGGGTTTAGTATATATATCCCATCGCTGCATTTTGCTGACACTTCACTTAATCCCTCTGATATTTCCATGACCTGAGTGTCAGGGATGAAAATGTGGGGAGTATGCTGGAAGCAAAACGCTTTATATAGCTAGATATATGCTTTAGATAGCTATAAAAACTGTTTTTGCTTGCCTACTGACTTCTTATTTTAGTGCTTTTCCAGATCTCCTCTTATGTAGTTTGCTATCAGTACTTCCAAAAGGAAAAGCAAAGGGAGACATTTAGCAGGAAACACTGTATTTATAAGGTGTTTTATTAGACATCTTCCCATTGTTTGTGGTATTCACTGATGGGTTCAAAAAAGTCACCTCCTTCCCTAATAATCTTGATTTTCCCCCCTGCTTTGGTAATCCATAAGTAGCTGTGTGAGTGTTTGCACAGCATTTTGCATGCTTCAAACCAGGAGGAAAAATTCTCCTATTACTCCAAAAAAAATGGAGATGGAAGGAAAGGGGAATTCAGTTACTCCTGATGAATGAGGTGTCAAAGTTCTGCCTTATGGATCAGGATTAATTGCAAACTAAGTGCCTTTTTCAACCTGCAAGTACAATTTCTGTCAAAGCCACTGCAGAGATTTCACAGTGCCACTCTGTTCTTTCTGAACAGCAGATCAAGGGATTGATGTTTGACAGAGGAATGGTCTTGATGTCAAAAAAAAGCTTTTGGTGTTCTTGCAAGCATCTACCTAAGGACAGCTGAGTTACAGACCTGACAGCTGCAGTGTGTGTATACTTTGTGGTTCTGCAGGGACTCTGTAGAGCTAATTGCTGTGTATTTCCAGAAGATTCTGTTCATTCCAAGTATTCTTTTTTTAATTTTGCTTCTTGGCTACAGTGACTGAACAGATTTTCCCTGAATGGTTTCTTTTGTCTATTTAGCCTTTGGTGGCAGCAGGGCTTGGAGTACAGAGAATGTCTCTTCTGTCCTCTCAACTGGTCATTGTCTGACCATCAGCAGAGACATGGGTGATGCAGGGGAGGATGTGGTGAGCTGGGGGCACCAAAACTAGAGATGAGGCACTGACAGACAGCCAAGGACATGGGTAAGTGTATGTTAAGGGGTTGGAATGGAGCTTAGAGATCATCCAACCCCAACGTCTTCCTGATATCTGGTCTAAATGTCCCCCTTTCAATTTATCCCCATTCCTCCTTGTCCTGTCCCTGCAGCTCCTAACACAGATCCCTCTGCAGCTTCCCTGGAGCCCCTTCAGCTCCTGGAAGGGGCTCTGAGGTCTCCACACAACCTTCTCTTCTCCAGGCTGAACAGCCCCAACTCCCTCAGCCTGTCCTCACAGGGAGATGCTCCAGTGTTCTGATCAGCTTTGTGGCCTCCTCTGGATTTGTTCCAACAGTTCCATGTCCTTCTCATGTTGAGGACACCAGAACTGTGCACAGCACTCCAGGTGGGACCTCACAAGAGCAGGACCTGCTGGCCACACTCCTTTGACTAAGCACAGGGCTGCACCACAGAATAAAGACAGGGAACAAAGACAAAATATATAAATCTTATCTGCTAGGAATCAAAGATTATGAATTCATTTCATATACAGGAAAAGTTAAAAGGATGGGCTGTGTTTGAATCCACAAGAGGGAGATGAAAAGCTGCACAGGCCTTTCATGTTCTATTTTGTTTTAGCATATTTCTTCCCAACATTACAGTCTTAAGAAGAAAAAAATTAGGCTACATCCCAGATCCCCTTCAGAAAGAGATAAAATAATCAGCTCATGTCTTTCATTACTCCTGGGTTTGAAACTTGTAAGAAGCAGATTACCTCTCAGGAGCAGGTCCAGATATACATTTTTATTCACCTTTACAGTTGCTGTGCATGATTATTTAGGATAATCTGCAAAAGAGCAACTAAGAAAGTCAAACTCCTCTAAACCATTTTATGAAACACCTTCTGCTTTCCTGGCTAACAGCTCTCCTTTTCACGTCTGTTTAGAACAGTAACTTTCTGCTTCCAGAAAATCACAGTGGATAGGAGTAGTTAGCACCTAGTACTGTTCTCTGATTTGTTCCATACTTGTCCTGATTGTGGATGCCTCTGTCATGGGCCAAATAATTTCACATTCTCTGCACACCTGTCCTTGACTGGGGAAGAACTTCCCTAAACAAGGTGGATTTAGCCCTACTTTAATATAGAAGTGCATCCCCTGTGCATTGTACCATCAATCCACACAGAGCCAGCAGTGTGTCCTGGCAGGCAGGAGGGACATCATGTCCTGGGGGCATCAGGCACAGCATGGCCAGAGGGAGAGGGAGGGGATTGTCCTGCTCTGCTCTGTGCAGGGGCAGCCAAACCTTGAGTGTTGTGTGAGTTTGGGGTGTCACAATACAAGAAAGATATTAGGTTATTGGAGAGTGTCCAAAGGAGGCAACGAAGATGGTGAAGGGCCTGGAGGGGAAACCACATGAGGAATGACTGAGATCACTTGGTGTGTTCAGCCTGGAGAAGAGGAGACTAAGGACAGAGCTCATCACTGGGTACAACTCCCTCCCAAGGGGCAGTGCAGGGACAGCTCTGACCTCTGCTCTCTGGGACCAGTGATGGGACCCAAATGGCATGGAGCTGTGTCAGGGCAGGTTTAGGTTGGATATCAGGACAAGGTTCTTCCCCCAGAGGTGTTTGGGCACTGAACAGCTCCCAGGGCAGTGTCACAGCCCCAAGGCTGACAGAGCTCCAGGAGTGTTTAGACAATTCTCTCAAGCACATGGTGTGATTCCTGGGGATTTCCTGTGCAGGTCCAAGAGTTGGACTTGATGATCCTCATGGGTCTCTTCCAACTCAGAATATTCTGTAATTCTGTGAATCCTATGCTGTGTTTGTCCCCAGCACACTGGAGACAGCAGAGGGGTTTCCTTCCACATCCACCTGTAAAAGCCTCTGAATTTTGTCACTCAGCCTTTCTGATTTTGCCCGTCCCACCCTGAGTCCTTGGTGGATCTGCTGACTCACTCTCTTTCTTTCAAGCCATTTGGCTCTTTGGTGGCTGGGGTGGATGTCTGCTGTGATTACTGTTGTTTTGATTGTGACTGCTGAGGAAAGCGGTGGGGCCGGAGGGAAGCCCCTGTGACAGAGAGCAGGGCAGGAAGCTGCTGGAAACTTCTTTTCATGTTGCCCAAACCAGCCAGACTGTGCCAAGTGACACTTCCTAAGGTGGCTGGTCACTCTGTGAGGCTGATGGTGAGCTCACATGTATGTGCTGGCAATGAAATGTTGGGGTGTGCAGCAGCTTTCATTTGGGGATCCCAAAGCTATCTGTTTACCAGCAGATGCAGGATGTTTTTCTCCATGGGGATTACTTTTATCAGCCTGTTTGAATAACTGGCAACATAGAGCTCCCAAGCTCTGCTCTTGCAGGATGAAACTTCAGAGCAGTTTTCCTTAGCATTTTCCTTTCCTACACACTCAGATTTTGCCCATGAACAAATGCTGATGCTAAATCAGTATGGGGAGACTGAAAATGAACGTGCTTCCTGCCCTGTGACTCCTGCTAAAAACATTTTGGACCTTGTAAGCTTCAAATATCGGGGGGCATAGGTGTGCTAGAGTTTGGTTTGAGCTGCTGTGGAAGGACAGAGACCAATTGTGCCCTTAATTTGTTATTTCAACTTGCTTGTGGGCATATACCACGTAGTTACAGTTTATTTTTTATCAAAAGGAAAGAAAACACTGCCTTTCTTTCCCTTTTTTTTGTTCTAACAGAAGTCTATTCTAAGAGTGAGACTGGCAGCCTTGGGAGCTGTGGCCTTCTGAGAGCTGACAGAATTTCCTGTGAGCTGCTTTATAAAGGCTGTTTCCTCTGGGGTTTTTATGTTGTTTTGCCTTTCTTCCCTTTGTTCTTACTCTCTCCACACTTGTCCTCATTCTTTTAACCCATTCTGTGTGCTTCAAGAGAGAACTGAAGGAAAACGTGTGTGTTTCTAATGCTAGCTCACAGTAACTATTAACTTCAAGTTAATATTTTTGGATAAGGTTCATGACTTGTCCAAGTCCAGCACAGTCATGAACCTTATCCACAAGTGTTATTCTCATTTTACAGCTGGTTAACTGGAAGCTTCATTGCTGTGCCCATCCTATCAGTCCTTCCTTCCTTCCAAGCCACTCCTGCCACACAGGGTGACTCACTCTGCTTCCTGGGACTTTCCAGCCATAAGAATTTATTGTCTTTTTGCTGTTATTCATCCCACAAGCATTGCAGAGGTACAGGCATGGGCACTGTTTCTGTGCTTTTAAGGCACAGATATTTCACATGAGGATGTTTTCTGTGTTGGGAAGGAAATGGGTGTGTGGGGAATATGCTGCAATGCTTTGAAAGAGTATTTCAGCAGGTAAGACATGAAAAGCAAAGCACAAGTTCTGTATTTATAGGGATATGAGATTTAATTCTGGGGTTAGTCCATGAGTGTAGGTTTATTGAGTGAAATATAACTGTATTGCTCCATCTGTCAGTGCTTTTTACATGTGTATGTCAGGGTGAAATTCTGTGAAGAGTGTGGAGTGGAATTTGATGGCAAATATTAAATATCAGCAGATACATTTTCCTCGGGATTTATTAGAATCAGCACCCTGGAAATGGCAGGGAGGACTTCACATAAACCATTGAGGAAAGTCCTACGTAGGTACATGAAAATGTTGGGAACTGCTTAGCTGAAAAACTCCAGCACATGATTGTTTTTAGATACTAAAACTGTCTTTAAACCCACCAATTCTGCATGAAGATAAATTTTTTCCATTATCCACAGGAACCCTCCCACACATGGACAGACAATCCTTGTTGCTCCACTGAGTGGGATTTGTGGCAACACCCTTTGATCCTGCTCAGAGCCCTTGCCCTGTTCCCACCTCTGTCCTAACCCTTCCCTCCTTCACACTGAGCTGCTCCATGTGCCTTCCCCATCTCCTGTCCTGCCATGTCCACTCTGAGCTCTGGGCACCAACTGGGCTGTTACGACTCCAAGGAGCTCCATCCCAGCACCATTTCCAGTGCTGCTGCCTTGATGGCTCCAGCTCAGCAGACAGTTTGTTTTCAGCAGCAGAGGAAAATGTGGGGAAGCAGTGGAAATCAAACTTTGTGCTGGAGATGTGCCATTCCAAGCTGAACAAGCGATGCAGCGGTGACTCCGTAACGCGCCGCGTCGTTCTGCTGGCGCTGGCAGCGTCTGGGGGGACTCTGGGCACAGATTATCCCATCAAGGCCACCTTAATGCTCTGCTGGGGAGGCAGAAAGAGGAGTCACCACACTGTGCAGCACCAAATGTCACAACAGCATCTGCCAGCAGCAGGATCATTTCCAGGCGTGCTGGAGAGAACGTGCCGCGTGGACCTCGCGGACAGTCCCACCAGGCTCTGTGTGCACAACGTGCAGCTTCTCTGGGATATGTGTGTTTACTTTCAAACAACAAAGTGCATTTTCCCCCCCAGAACAGACTGTGGTTTTGGAGTTCTTTGGGTCACAGGCTGCATCCAGACTTTCTCAGGATATACCCAAGTTTACAAAGCTTTTCCTTGACTCCCCTATCCATTTCTGTCTCGAGGAGTAGTTTCCTGTTTCCTGACCAGGTTTTTGCAGGCACTTTCTCCTGTAAAAGCAGTTCTAGAGGATCACAGAATGGTAGAACCTTTATTTTTGTCCAGGAACTACTTTTTCTCTATAAAAAAACCCTTAAATGAAAGAACAGAGCAGTTTCAGTGGGCCAGGTGTCAGGGCACAGGGCGATTGGCATCGTGAGGGCAATTCCCTGCAGAAATTTAACCACGTTTCTCCAGAACCTTCAGGTTTTTTCCAGAAACTCGATTTTTCTCCACCTATAAAAAGCCTTTAAATGATGGAAAGGGGCAGTGTTGGCAAGCTGTGACAGGGTGCAGGTGCATTGCCACTGTGAGGGCGATTCCCCCTCAGTCCCCCAGCAATATCCCCATTTCTTCCAAACCTTTATTTTTTTGTTCAGAAACTATTGTTCCTCTCTATAAAAACCCCATAAAGGACAGAAAAGGACAGTGTCACTGAGCTGTGAGAGACACTCCTGCTGCCACAGGCGATGCCTATGCGGCTGCAAGGGCGATTCCCCCTCAGAGATATCCTCACATTTCTCCAGAACCTTTATTTTTTTTCCCAGAAACTCTATTTTTCCCCTATAAAAACCCTTTGAAGGACAGCACGGGCCAGTTTCAGTGTGCTGTGTCAGGGTATAGGCAGTGATGGGGGCATCGCTGCTGTGAGGGCAATTCCCCCTCAGCCACATCCCCATTGCTCCAAAACCTTTATTTTTTTCCAGAACCTTTATTTTTTTTGCAGAACCTTTTTTTTTTTTCCCCAGAAACGATTTTTCCCTATAAAGGGCAGAACGGGACAGTGTCACTGAGCTGTGACAGGAACACTCCTGCTGCCACAGGTGATGCCCATGGTGCCATGAGGGCAATTTCCCCTCAGAGATATCCCCAGATTTCTCCAGAACTTTTACTTTTTATGGAGAAACTGTGTTTTTCCCCTCTATAAAGGACAGAAAGGGGCAGTTTCAGTGAGCTGTGTCAGGGCACAGGCAGTGACAGGGACATCACTACTGTGAGGGTGAGTCCCCCACTACAATTCCCCATCCCTGGAGGTTTTCAAGCTGAGACTGGATGTGGCACTTAGTGCCATGGGCTAGTGACCACGGGAGGGTTGGACTTGGTGATCTTGGAGGTCTCTTCCAACCCAGTTGATTCTATGATATCCCCACTTTTCTCCTGAACTTTTATTTTTGTTCAGAAACTGTTTTTTCCCTATAAAAACCCTTTTAAGGACAGGAAGGGACAGTTTCAGCGTGCTGTGACAGTGCACAGGCAGTGATGGGGCATCGCCGCTGTGAGGGCGAGTGCCCCACAACAATATCCCCACATTTCTCCTGAACCTTTATTTTTTGTTCAGAAACTGTTTTTTCCCTATAAAAACCCTTTTAAGGACAGGAAGTGGGGCAGTTTCAGTGTGCTATGACAGGGTGCAGGTGATGATGGGGGCATCGCTGCTGTGAGGGCGTGTGCCCCACAACGATATCCCCACATTTCTCCTGAACTTTTATATTTGTTCAGAAACTGTTTTTTTTCCCTATAAAAACCCTTTAAAGGACAGCATGGGGCAGTTTCAGTGTGCTATGACAGGGCACAGACAGTGACGGGGCGGCCGAGTGCCCCACAATGATATCCCCACACTTTTCCTGAACATTCATTTCTGTTCAGAAACTTTTTCCCTATAAAAACCCCATGAAGGACAGGAAGGGACAGTTTCAGCGTGCTATGACAGGGTGCAGGTGATGACGGGGGCACCACTACTGTGAGGCCGAGTGTCCCACAATGCTACCCCTACATTTCTCCTGAACTTTTA
>NW_008662673.1:0-1720 GCF_000695815.1 Acanthisitta chloris
TGTTTTGTTTTGTTGGGTTTTGGCTTTCTTTTCTTTTTTATTATTTTTTAGTATTTGATCTTGTTTCTTTCTCAATTTTTAAACTGTGTTTATCTCAACCCATGTATTTTATGCTTGTTGGTCCTCCCCATTTGACCAGGGTGGGGGAAGGGAGAAGGAGGGAGTGTGAGCGGCTGAGTTGTTCTTGGCTGGTGACTGAGGTTAAACCACAAGTTGAAATTTAGAATCATAGAATCATAGAATCAACCTAGTTGGAAGAAACCTCAAAGATCATTGAGTTCAACCCTACCATCGTCACTAGACCATGGCACTAAGTGTCACATCCAGTCTTGTCTTGAAAACCTCCAGGGATGGTAAATCCACCACCTCCCCAGGCACCCCATAGGAACACTTATTGCACATACAGACAGGAAGTATGGTAGTTTTAGGGCTGACCTCCATTCCTAAGGCTATCTGAGGAGTCTAAAGCTACTGTTGCATTTAATCATTAAGAAAAAATAAAACAAAACTAAGTATTATTCTTCTATATTGTGCCAATTTTTAGATCAGTGCCTTGAAAAGATTGCAGGATTGAGTGAAAGGTATAATTTCAGTTGTTTAGCACTTGTATTTATATTGAGGAAGTATCACTGGTTGGTTGACTGTTAACAAGTTTCGTCCAAGAGTGACAAGTATCGCCATCCCTTCAGAACTGGGCCAACTTGCACAATATTTTGCTAAGGACACAGTAACACTTATTTTGCATTCCTTTCCGTTTTTTTTTTCCCCATTGTAAGAACTCTCTGCATTTTCACATAGTGGATGAAGAGAGGCAAAAAAAAAAGCCCTCACTGTTGCAATTAATATTTTTTGGTAAAAGCTCCAGAGTTATATCAATCCGTATGTACTGGACTGCACAGTCTTTACAAAGTATATGCTGATCAGACTACTGGAGCTTACAGATACATTTGTGTATCGAGGTGTCAAGAAGCAGACCCTTTTGGCTTTGGAGGGAACAGCTGCTAATAATGCCTACAAACATTCTTACCTTATTTCTTTATTTTTAAGATAAATTTTTTCAGGCATATGTTGCTTCTGGTGACAGCCTTATTTTGATAACAGCTAGATTATATTAGTTTTAATGTGCTAAGGTTCATGAATGGCAGTGTGTGTCAGCTGGTAAAATTACTGTGCCTGTATATGTTTTACAAGCTCTGCAAACCATGTGAGCCAGAGCAACTTTCACACTTTCAGTCAGGTTTATAGATACATAAAGAGACAGAACAGTCTTTCATTCTCGTAGACTCTGCCTGTTGAGGAGAAGAAAATGTTATTTCATCTTCAGTTTAAGGTTTTGATACCAACAACGCTGAAAATAGGAGGAAGATTCAGAACCTTATATATGTCAGGAATCTCTTTTGGTTTTTTTCTTTGCATTAGTAGTTGAACTACAACTCAAATACAGGAACAAAAAAGGTATCATTATGGAATAAGGCTGAGATTTTGGAGAAGTATTATGGTATCAAAAGGCTCAAATTAATATTGATTTCTTACCTAATTCATTCAGACTTTATTAGAAACCTCAGCCTGAATTAGCAGAGAGGTTTTTTATGCTTTTGTTTAATTAATAAATATAAGGGCTGAAAATGAGGCCAACCCAGGGATTTAAGTGCTCAATTCCCACCTAACTCCACTTTTATGAGCTTTAGTCTAAAATTCAAACCCTGAAATTCAAACCTGC
>NW_008662673.1:1741-8859 GCF_000695815.1 Acanthisitta chloris
TTAAGTAACCTTAGAACAACGAGAACTTCCTGTAGAATGTTTTATTTTCTGGCCATACTCAACAATACTTGTCCTGGTATATGAAGAAGTCAAGTACCAAGTTCATTTCTTCATCTTGTTCACCTGCATTGTATTCATTCTTTAAACACAGCTGATGGAGCAGACACCAAAGAGAAGCACCTATAAAGTCATATTTCCTTCCACCACATCAGGGATTAGAGCATTCCACCAGGGAGTTCATAATCAGGTTCAGGTCTTTCCTGTGCTCTTAATTCTTGTGGAAACATCCTAAACAACATTCATTAAAGTAAGAAATGGGTCTATTTATATTTTTCCAATGTAAATGTACGGAGTCAGAAAATAAATATGCAAGTTGAATGCAGCGCTTGCTGCAATCTACAAAGGATGGATACCTACTTTCACATCTTCCTTCTAAGCAGTTCTTCAGTGCAGTATCAATGGCAGTGGAATATTACTTAAACAAATACTTTACACCAGTGAGAGGTTCAATATTTAGAGGCCCAAATGATGAAAGATTTACCTGATACTAATACTACAGGCTCTGCATTACAGAGGGATTTACCAAGGACAACTACTTATATACTACATTCCTTCTGTAGACTGCTGTTTTTCTGGACTACAAGGATTACATGGTGCAATTAAGCAAAGGTATTACTGTTAAAAATTATAGAGTTTAACTGCAGAATTTTATCTATACTTGTGGGCTATTTCAATTTTCCAGATGTCTGCTGCATAGAGTCATAGAATCAGGCTGGTTGGAAGAGACCTCAAAGATTATTGAGTTCAACCCTGTCGTTGTCACTAGATCATGGCACTAAGTGCCACATCCAGTCTCAGCTTGAAAACCTCCAGGGATGGTAAATCCACCACCTCCCCGGGCAGCCCATTCCAATGTCTGATTACTCTCTCCATAAAAAATCTCTTCCTAATGTCCAACCTAAGCATCCCCTGGCAGATCTTGAGTCTATGCCCTCTTGTCCTACTGCTAGCTGTCTGCGAGAAGAGAAAACCTCCACCTGACTATAACCTCCTTTCAGGTAGTTGTAGAGGGTGATGAGGTCTCCCCTGAGCGTCTCCTCTTCTCCAGGCTAAATAACCTCCCTCAGCCACTCCTCATAGCACTTTTGCTCGAGTCCCTTGACCAGCCTTGTTGCTTTTCTCTGGACCTGCTCCAGCACTTCAATATCCTTCCTGAACTGAGGGACCCAGAACTGCATACAGTACTCAAAGTGTGGCCTCACCAGTGCCGAGTACAGGGACGGAATCACCTCCCTGTTCCTGTTCCTGATACAGGCCAGGATGCCATTGGTCTTCTTGGCCACCTGAGCACACTACTGGATCATGTTCAGTTTCCTGTCTATCCAAATTCCCAGGTTCCTTTCTGCTTGGCTGCTGTCTAGCCACTCTGTCCTCAGCCTGGAGCACTGCATGGGATTGTTATTGCCAAAGTGCAGGACCAGCACTTGGCCTTGTTAAACCTCATCCCGTGGGAATCAGCCCATCTCTTCAGCCTATCCAGGTCCCTCTGCAGATTCATCAGATTCATGCAGATGAAAGATTCATCCAGAAATATATTTTCCCTAGGACTGTGGGGCTTGATAATTTTTATTTTCATGTGGGACCTTTCACATTTTTTAATCATTTATAAAGATATTAAAGAGAACTGGGGCCAACACTGACCCCTGGGGAACACCACTAGTGACTGGCAACCAAGTGGATGTGGCAGTGTTCACCGCCACTCTCTGAGCCTGGCCATCCAGGCAGTTCTTAACCCAGCAGAGACTGCCTGTGTCCAAGCCATGGGCTGCCAGCTTTTTCAGGAGTATGGTATGGGAGACACATAATACAATAGAGAGGAAGCTGCCTAGGAGGTTTTTGAAGTGTGTGGAAGACAGCTTCCTAACACAACTAGTAAATGAGCCTACCAGAAGAGGTGTTATGCTAGACCTGGTGTTTGTGAACAAAGAAGGACTAGTGAATGATATGATGGTCAGTGGCCGACTTGGACATGGTGACCAAGAAATGTTAGAATTTTCAATACTGGGTGAAGTAAGGTGGGCCACTAACAGAACTTCCATCTTGGATTTCCAGCAGGCAGACTTTGGCCTGTTTAAGACATTGATTGACAAAGTCCCTTGGGAGTCAGTCTTGAAGGAGAAAGGAGGCTGGGAAGGCTGGATGCACTTTAAAAAGTAATTGTTAAATATTCAGGAGGAGGCTGTCCACCTGTGTAGAAAGACAAGATATCAGGAAAGACCAGCCTGGTTAAACAGAGAATTTAGACTGGAACTTAGGGAAAAAGAAGAGAATTTACCATCTTTGGAAGGAGGGTCATGTAAGTTGTGAGGACTCTAAGGATGTTGCAAAGTCATGTAGGGAGAAGATTCCAAGGGCCAAAGCCCAACTAGAACTTAACTTGGCCACTACAGTTAAGACTAATAAAAAAAGTTTCTGTAAATACATTTGCAACAAAAGTCAAGAAGGAGTCTGCATCATTTTTATAATGTAGAGGGTAGTGCAGTGACTGGGGATGAGGAAAAGGTAAGGGTACTTAATGCCTTCT
Organism: Acanthisitta chloris; assembly: GCF_000695815.1. Taxonomy (NCBI): domain Eukaryota; kingdom Metazoa; phylum Chordata; class Aves; order Passeriformes; family Acanthisittidae; genus Acanthisitta; species Acanthisitta chloris. The sequence goes on from NW_008662673.1 coordinate 4,326, forward strand.
TTGCCTCTGTCTTTAAAAGCAAGACCAGTTGTCCTCAGGATACCAAGCCCCCAGAGCTGAAAGTTGATGATGTGGAGGCAAGTGAAGCCCCCTTAATCCAGGAGGACATGGTTGGTGACTTGCCATGTCAATTAGACACTCACAAGTCTATAGGCCCTTATGGGATCTAATTCAGAGTAATGCTGGAACTGGCGAAAGAACTTGCCAAACCACTCAAAATCTTCTACCAGCAGTCGTGGTTAACTAGAGAATTTCCAGCTGACTGGAAATCAGCAAATATAACAACCATCTACAAGAAGGGTAAGAAGGATGATCCAAGGAATCACAGACTTGACAGCCTAACCTTGGTTCTGGGCAAAGTTATAGAAGAGATCATCCTGAGTGCTATTATATGGCACATGCAGGACAACCAGGGGATCAGGCCCAGGACAGCATGGATTTATGAAGGGAAGGTCCTGCTTGACCAACCTGATCTCCTCTGTGACAAAGTGGCTCAATTAGTAAAAGAGGGAAAGACTGTTGGTGTAGTCTATCTGGACTTCAAGAAAGCATTTGACACCGTCTCCCTTGGCATCCTCCTATAAAAACTGACTTCTTGTGGTTTGGATGGGTGGAGTCTTTGATGGGCAAAATCCTGGCTGTATGGCCAGGTTCAGAGAGTTGTGGTGGAGTTAAATCAAGCTGGCAGTTTGTCACCAGCAGTGTTCCCCAGGGCTCAGTTCTGAAGTTGGTCCTGTTTAAGGTCTGTTGATAGCATCTTTATTGATGATCTGAATGTGAGGCTTGAGTACCCTTTGGTGAATTTGCAGATGACACTAAGTTGGGTGGGAGTGTTGATCTGCTAGACGGTAGGAAGGCTCTACAGAGAGACCTGGACAGACTTGATCAATGGGCTAAGGACAACTGCATAAGGTTCAATAAGCCAAAGTTCTGCATTCTGCATCTGGGTAGCAACAATCCCATGCAGGGCCACAGGCTGGGGAAGACTGACTTGAGACCTGTTCAGCAGAAAGGGACTTGGGCGTGCAGGTTGACAGCTGGCTCCATATGAGCCAACAGTGTGCCCATGTGATCAAGAAGGGCAATGGCATCTTGGCTGGTACCAAGAATAGTGTAGTCAAGAGGACTAGGGAAGTGACCATCCCCATGTACTCACCATTGGTGAGGCCACACCTTGAGTATTGTGTTCAGTTTGGGATCCTCAGTTTAAAAAGTACATTGAGGTGCTGGAGTATATCCAGAGAAGGGCAACAAGACTCAGAAAAGGTCTAGAACATGTTGTATAAGGAACAGCTGAGGGAGCTGGGTTTGTTTAGTCTCGAAAAAAGGAGGCTCAAGGGTGGCCTCATTACTCTCTACAACTACCTGAAAGGAGGTTGTAATGAGATGAGGGCTGGCCTCTTCTGTCATGTCTGCAGTGAGAGGACTAGAGGAAAAGTCTTTAAGCTGAGACATGGGAGATTCAGATTAGGTATTAGAAAAAAAATTTACACTGTTAGGGTGTTCAGGCATTGGAATAGATTGCCCAGGGAGGTGGTGGAGTCACCATCTGTGGAAGAGTTTAAGATGCATCTGGATCTAGTGCTGCAAGACATGGTTTAGAGGTTTGGGGGTTACAGTGGTAGTGCTAGGTGGATGATTGGACTTACTGATCTTATAGGTCTCTTCCAACCTTGAGTATTCTATGATTCTATGAAAAACTGCAACATTTACTGTTATGTACATATAAGGCTCAGGAAACCAGAGTCACAATAAATAAGAGAGGAGGTGAAGGAGAAAGATTCTGAAGAGGAAATTCTGTAAAAATCCATATCTAGAGATAACTACTTGATCCCAAATATCCTGCATTTAGTATGTACCTTCATCACATGTGAAAGCTCTGACTGAAGTTCTTAAGGCTAGCATGCATTAATTTAAGCATGCAAATTAATATTACAATGTTTGAAGCTTAGCTTCTGAAGATCAAGTCCTCCCAAAATTCATTGAAAATCTGATATCGTACTGCTTCATATTGCACTCCTTTCTGAGTGATGTTTCCCCAACACAGCATGTGCTCTTTGGAGAAGAGAAATATATGAAGTGAAAACTTGAAATACAGTGTCAGTAAAGTCTAAATATTTTAAGGTTGGTTCTAGATTCTGAAGTCACTACAGAAGATAAAGTAAATTGGAGATGAAAAGCAAGTGTGTCATCCGGATAAAAGCGTTTATGAGAAGTGCTTTCATTTAACTACATATAGCATAAGGGTTTCTGAGCCAAATCACTTCTATGTCAGTGATATGAAGTATATCAGTTTAAGAGATCAGCCTGGAGCTCTTTGGTTTTAATCCATATGAATCTGCCAAATGGTGAAAGAGCCCAAATCTGCAGTTCTGTATGAAAGTGTGTACCTTCCTCCATTATTGGCATGACTATTTCTTTCCACTTGACATCCTGTACACTGATCAATCCAAATAATTCACATACTAACCAACAATAGATAAAAATAAAGATTTATTCTTCATTACATCTATTACATTTTACAAAATGTGATTTGGATTGAAGCCTGAATTAGGACAAATTTTATTTCAACCTGATTTAAAAGCAGAGCAGAAGGAGGAAGAGAGACTGAAAGAAAGGAGGAAAAGAGGTTGTTCAAATTTTTAGGACACAAGGACAAAAAAATTAATAATGCAGTGGTTCAAGCAGTGGCTGACAAGCTGAAAGGGGAAACTACAACTACAATTCTGCTCCACAGAATTTCTGCTTAATATGGTATCTCCAGAGCTGGTTTGTTAAAGATACTTGAGCACATGAAGAATGTTCAATACAACTTTCCTTTCATGTAGAGAAGTTTAAAGGAGTGAATCATTGTATGTAAGAGAGAAAAAATTAGGAAAGCAATAGTCCAGATATTTTATGTTGAAATCTAGACAGTGTTAGAATTGCTGAAAATGATAAGTAAAGTTTTTTTTCTGTGTACTATCACAAGATTTTGGGTTAGGAGTGTAGTTATTTCAGATGCAGAGATTCATTGTTAGGAAAAGGGAAAATTGCAATTTATTAAATTCAAAAAGAAATAGCAGAAAATATGTCTATTCATTTTTGTTGGTTTTGATTTTCAATAAGCAATAGACAGAAAACATCCTCCACTGTCCTCCTTTCAAATGATGCTCACTATTTCAGTGTGCCATCTACACTACATCTCTGGCATATACTAACATCCCAAATAGAGAGATTTAAATTCTCCTAAACTTTGCAGTGTTAAAGATACCATTTCAAATAACACTTCTGAATTTTTTCATTAGAGTGTAAGAATTTAAAACATTCGTGGGCTTACGCAGGTTCTCTTAATCATTTTCAACTGGATTCTTTGAATGAGATTATGTATTAATGGAATTTAGGGAGGAAAACTTAATACTTTTCTTGGAATTGAAATAATAACTAAAAAAAAGGCTCTTAGCAAATCTTACATACTACAAAATTCAGTATTCCAACATATTATAATGCAGGTTATCCATGTACTGAATTTTCTTGTCTCCTGCATATTTATGCAGTTCAGAATACTATATATAATTGCAGCAATTCGTAGGACCATTGGCTCATTCAGAATAGGAAGTGACCATTTAATAAGAAGTGCTTGTCTTTTGTTCTTCCATATTTTGCTGCAGGGCTGTCTTTTCAGATGCTAATCAAACCGTGTTCTGGAAATAAAATTATCTCATTGGAAATTTTGCTTGGGCGCTGATTATTATTGTACCTTGCTACCTCTATAACATCAACTATTTTCTCAATACTTCTTCCTCAGATTTTTAGATGCAGTGGAGAGGCATAGAGGGACTTAGTGGAAGGACTTGCATGTTAAGGTGTTCTATGATGCATGTCATTTGTTCTGTGATTCTCAAGATATCATTGTGTTCAACACAGATGCAATGGTAAAAAAATCAGTCAACAACAAAAAGTAACAAAGTTTCAGAGCAGAGAAAAGACAGTCTAAGAGATTCCTTGAGTGCATAGAGGATGATTTCCTCCTTCAGCTGGTAGATGAGCCTACTATGGGTGAGCTTCTGCTAGACCTGCTGTTCACAGAGAAGGGCTGGTGGAGATGTGGTGGTTGGAGGCCATTTGGGGAACACTGACCATGTAATTATAGAGTTTTTGACACTAAAGAATGCAAGAAGGACCATCAATAAGACATATGCTGGACTTCCGAAGAGCAGGCTTTGGCCTACTCAAAAATCTGGTTCAAAGTGTACCCTGGGAAACAGTCCTTGGAAACAAAGTGCTCCAGAAGGGATGAACATGCTTCAAAAAGGAAGTCTTGAACATGCAGGAGCAGGCTGTCCCAAAAAAAAAAGCAGGGGGGGAGGGCAGCCAGCCAGGCTGAACAGGGAGATTTTACAGGAAATTATGAAAAAAAAAGAGAGCTTACCAACTCTGTAAAAAAGAGCAGCCTACTCAAAAAGAATTTAGGAATACAGTCAAGTCATGTGTGGATAGACTGGAAGCTGAACACGAGCCAGCAGTATGCTCAGGTAGCCAAGAAGGTCAATGC
>NW_008662674.1:0-278 GCF_000695815.1 Acanthisitta chloris
GCAGCGGGAGGAGGCGTCGGGGATCTCACCTTCCGTGGGGATCTTGTCGATGTCAGAACTCAGCACGCCCTCGCCCGAGGTGGACAGTTTCTCAGCATCCCCAGAGTCTGGGGAATCCTTCAGCTCGTCAGCTCCTGCGAGGAACAAAAAGGTGCCCTTAGCCCCTGTGCCCCCACACTCGAAACTAAAGACCCACATGGGCAACCCCGATCGCCCCCAGACTCCAGTGAGGGCACAAGGAGGACCCCATGGTCCTCCAGGCGGGGGGAGCGCTGCGC
>NW_008662675.1:0-8521 GCF_000695815.1 Acanthisitta chloris
CAACATAAATGTGCAGCTTATTAACTTTGTTCCAATTTTGAGTCATGAAAGTTTAGGAACATTTAATAGTGAGGCAGCTTTCCTTAGCTTGAAATTTACTCAAGGGGAGGGAACTTTTTGTAAATCAAAAATCTTTTTCTTCATTATCTCTGTCACATATTTTGAAGTTTTGTAACTTCCTCTTCCATGGCACCATGAATGTAATTTACTGTGATACAGTGCTGGTGTGTGGAGGGCCAAATTCTCAGGTGCTCAGCTTAAATTTTGTGTAGATACAGAGGAAAGGAGATGCAGAGGAAAGGAACGACATATTGTGAACTGCCATATTCTGCAACAAACTGGCTTTGCATAGAAGACTGTAATCCAAGTACAATAATCAGTTTGGGTGCTTGGCTTTCATTTGAGCAAAATCAACTGTCATCATTTCAGCAGGCTAAAGGAGCCTTGAAGAGAGTATGAATGTAATTTAAGCACAGTTAATAACCTCTAGAGTATGCAGAAGCTCTTAAATATGATATCTGTATGACTGGAGAATCTGGTTCCTGGTATATATCTGATAATGTAATCTGTGGAGTTGTGACAAAAGTAAAACCATCTACACCTTCTGTCTGTAAGTGTTCACAAGTATCCAAATGGCAGGATTTAAGAGTGTCTAGAATTGACTATTCTGCAGAAAAATAACCTGACTTTCTTTGTGCTATATGCAAAAACCTACCAAAACCAAAAAAAAAAAAAAAAAAACAAAAGAGATCCTGGGATTTAGGACTTCCAATGGCATTATTTACAGCACCTTTCTTATTGTTGTAGTTTGAGTACTACATACTGTGAGGGTGTAATCATCATCTTTCAGGGGGACAGATAATTTGCCATTTCCTCACCATGTAAAAAACATACAACATATATAAAATGAACAAAACCTTCTTCTGAAAAGTAGACTTTTCAAAGCAGTTTCTGTGCTAGATGATTTATAATTTAGAGTAACTGAACAATAATGTAACAAGAGCTATGTGACTGTCCCAGTTCTCTTTGCCCAGTCTCTTCAATAATGGGTTCTCCTTTGGCCAGCAAAAAAGAGGAAAGCTAAATATTCTGAATGTTTTTCATCTTCACTGAAATCTCTGCAATCAGTGGATAATCCAGTCTTCTGCCTTGAGTCTGAGAGCTCTCAATCAGTGCCTTTGAAGGCTGTTAATGTGATGGAAATAGGAGACAGCATAGCAGAGTCTTGTAATCTTTCAGGCTTATGCACTATGCCATGAGTCTGATTCAGTTAATTGTGCAACAGCTTTGTGTACCATAACAGTATTCAAAACAATATTGTATGTCTATTTCCAAAAATTTCTAGCTTTGATTGTCCTTTGTCTTAAACAGCCTATGCAGATTAATGGCAGAGTTCTTTGGACAAAAAAGACTTTCCAGGATTACACACTTTTCCTGAATGTTTCTGGGTTTGCTTAGTTTTGTTTCAAAAGGTCTGTGTGAGAAAAAGGGCTAGGAAAAGCTTTGGCCAGTAAGAAAGCACTTGGTAACTTTTTGTTGTTATTTTCCTCCTTTCTCTGATAACTGCAAAGCTACATAAAACTTATTTCCTCTCCAGACAGCTAATCTGACTATTTTCTTTTATTCACATGCATATTTTTGTTGAAGACATTGAAATTACATGCTGAGTTACAGGAAGTTATTGCAGAGTACAAGACAACATTCTGTGGACCAAGGAAATAATGTGCTGTATTTGCCACAGAAGAAATGAATTATCATAATTCTCTCTCACAGGTTCATATAATAGAATCATAAAATGGCCTAGGTAGAAAGTGATTTTAAAGATCATCTAGTTCCAGTCCTGCTGCTATGGGCAGGGACACCTTGCACTAGGCCAAGTGGCTCAATGCACCATTCAACCTGGCCTTGAATACTGCCAGAGATGAGGCATTCACAACTTCTCTGAGCAACTTGTTCCAGTGCCTCACCATCATCACAGTAAAGGGGGTGGTGAGGTACTAACATCTAACCTAACATTCTAACATCTAACATAAACCTATGCTCCTTCAGTTTAAAACCAATCCCCCTTGTCCTATCACTCTTGTAAATGGTCTCCAACTTTCTTGTAGGCTCTCTTCAGGTACTGGAAGGCTGCAATTAGGTCACAGAATCATAGAATCATAGAATTTTTGGAGCTGGAATGGGCCTTACAGATCATCTGGTCCCAACCCCCTGCCCAGGGCAGGGACACGTCCCCACTAGATCAGGTTGCACAAGGCCTCATGCAGCTTGTCTTTGAACACCACCAGGGTCAGGGCATCCACTACGTCCCTGGGCAGCCTGTGCCAGTGTCTCACCACCTTTACAGTAAAAAACGTTTTTCTAGTATCTAACCTAAACTTCTCCTTCAATTTGAACACGTTACCCTTGTCCTATCATTAAAGTCCCTAACAAAGAGACCCTCTCCAGCTCCCTTGTAGGTCCCCTTCAGATATTGAAAAGTTGCAATGAGGTCACCTTGAAGCCTTCTCTTCTCCAGGCTGAACAAATCAAATTCTCTAAGCTTTTCCTTGTGAGACAGGTGCTCCATCCCTCTAATCATCTTGGTGGGCATCCTCTGGACTTGCTCCAGCAGGTTGATGTCATTCCTGTGCTGGCAACCCCAGAACTGAACACAGTACTTCAGGTGGGGTCTCATCAGAGAGGAGTAGAAGGACAGAATCCCCTTCCTCAACCTGCTGGCCATGCCACTTTTGATGCAGTCCAGGATAAGTTTGGCTTTCTGGGCTGCAAGTGTACATTGCTGGTTTATGTCCGGCCTGTCATCCACCAGGGCCCCCACATCTTTCTCATCAAGGTGGCTCTCAATTTATTTATCCCCCAGACTGTATTGATACAGGGGATTGGCCCAACCCAGGTGCAGCATCTTGAATTTAGTCTTGTTAAACTGCATGAGAATCCCATGGCCTCACTCCTTGAGCTTGTTCAGGTCCCTCTGGATGACAACCCATCTTTCAAGTATGTCAACTGCACCACTCAGCTTGGCGTCATCTGCAGACTTGCTGAGGGTGCACTTAATCCCTCTATCTATGTCATAAATGAAGATACTAAATAACAGTGGTCCAAATATGGATGCCTGAGGGACAGCACTTGTCAGCGATGTCCATTGGGACTCTGAGCTGTTGACCGCTACCCTCTGGATATGACCAATTCGTTATCCATCTAACAGTCTACCAATCAAATCCTTCATTCTTCAAAGTTATGGGGGATGTATTTCAAATATAAAATGAAAAGAGCATTGTTAAGCCTTTACTATCAAAGAAGTACACTTTTTTATTAGAATGTAGAGGTGTGCAGGTATTATATATTCCATTCTTTACAAAAATGTTTGTTTGTAAAAGAATTTATAATAATTTTCCATGGAGGTTTATGCAACTTGAAACAATTCCACAACAAATAAAACACTTTTTCAATGTCAAAAACAAAGTTCACACCCCAAAGAAATCAAAGAATAACATAAAAAATAGTGTCAACTAGAAATCTTTCAAAGCAATATTAAAAATTCAAAATTAGTTTGTGAAATATTTCAACAAGTTTGCACACAGTTTAGTGTAGAGCTCAGCAACATCATCATAGCACTCCAGGTAGATGGAATTTCTGACCTTGGTCTTACCAGGATCAGAGGTGATTTTCAGATTATGGGTCTTTGCCACTGATGACTTTCTGTGAAGGTGTTGCATGATCAATTTTCTTTTTCTCTGAGCACATTTAAGTTTCTAAACACATCCATTCATCACTTTGTCTTTCTGTTAGATTAATCGGAGATTAGGGTAGTTGCTTCGTGGTAACCCCTCATGGCATGTTACTTACAGCTAGAGTCTGTCCCAAAGACCAAAAAAAGTCTGTATTTGGGGCCTCTAATTCCAGTATAAATAGCGAATTCTTTCTAGTTCCCTTAAGAATAATAATAGCCAACCTTTCAATTAGAGTGTAGTTTCCTTAAGAAAAGTAACAGCCAACCTTTCACTTTTAAATTGAAATTTAGATAAACATGCAGTAACATCTCCCTATCTCACCAAAATCTCAGACTCTAGGTGCAGAAGACATAAGAAATGGGAAGAAAAATTGTTTAGAATGAGTAAAAAAGATGCAGTTCTTTTTACAAGTATTTCAACAATCACACAGAGATTGACTTCAGCTTATTAAAATGCATTGCCACAGACTTGGTAGGCTGCATCTTATTTTTGTATGTCATTCACTCTTCAAAGCATGCTTTGTGGTGTTTGCTATTTTGTGATGAGCTGTTATATGCAGGTCTGTGGTGCTAAGCCCTGTAAGCATTGTCTGATGGATTACAGTTAGCAAACAACTTCCCCACAGAAGTCCATTTGGCTTGACTAAAGATATGACATCAGTGTCTCAGGGTATATTTTCTCTTAAGATATGTTGCTTTTTAATTAAATCTTTTTCATTTTTGTCTTATGTGAAATATGAGTTTCTTGGTATTGAAAAGGGGAGATAGCAGAGAGAGAGAAAGCATCTTCCTGTAATTACAGGGCATAAACTCTGTCAGAGAAAATACACAGATCCCTCAATATATCACTTTTCCCTTCCTGCTTGACTATATTTTTCTGTCTTGTTGATAGCTATCAAACATCATGGACTCTTTTTTTTTCCCAACCTGCATGGTTGTTCAAGTAAAATCTGAGTTCCAGAAGATAGGTTAAATGTTTCAGAAGGTGCGTCATGTTGACCAAGAAATCACAGGTGGGATAAGGTAGTCGATGCATGTAACATAACACCAAAGTCTTGCTGGCCAGATGAAGGTCAACTACACAACATCTGATGCCAAAACTACTCTGTGCTGTCAGCTGGAATCCAAGTGTGTTCTTAAATGACTTCAAGTCCAGATGTGGGCTGCACTAGTATCAAAGGCATGCTTACATGCTAGTTTGAACATCCCTTTATTTTGACTTCATCCTGCTCAGCTTCAATAGGGATGTGAGGAACTTTTGAAACTCAGTAGCCTTTGTATTTGTCCAATTAGTGCGGGAATGTACATGTTCAATACTCTTGAAGTAGCTGCTGTCAAAACATATGCATGTGGGTAGAAAGACTGGGAGAACAGAGTAGTAGTGAGCTAAGAAGGATATTCTACCCAAACAAAAAATTGAATATAGTATCCTTTGCATTACATTATTTTATAACTTTTTTTGATGAATGGAAAAGAGTACCTCTGAAATAGATATTTATTCAAGGAGAATGAAAACATGCAGACAATTGTTTATAAAGAGAAAGAGAAATTCTTGAAATACACATTTTAAATAACAAATTGCAATTTTGCAGACTTCTTTTCATCTCATCTTCTGTAATGTCACATAGGCTTACAGTGACCTGCAACAGGATTCTGTAGGAAGATCTTCTGAAACATTGTCTAGACTCAAATGACTATCTACTAATTGCTTATATGTCAGGAAAGGTACATCTAGCCAGGTGTGTATGTGCATTACTTTAAGGTATAAATCCATTTAAATACCTCTTATCATGCTTATTTTTCTTAGAGGCCTGTACTTTAGCTTCTTTTTAATTGTTTTGTCTTCTCTGACTGGAGAATAGATTTGACAGAGAATTAGAAGCATCAGTGTTATAAGAGGGCAGGTTTCCTGGGTCACATGGGATGTGATAGTCACTGAGAGTCTGACCTAAAATATGCTGAATGAGGTAGCTGCTTCGGAACTAGGAGTGTGTGCTCTGTGGTGAATATCCCTGGAAACCATCCTCATAAAGCAGGTCTGGATGACTTTCCTAGCAATTTCCAGGCCATCTTACAACTCTGTGGATGTCCTTTTTCGGCATGTTTCCATCTTGCTGCATGCTGCTACTATAAAGCATGCTAGACTGTTGTGCAAATACACATTCACTGCAAAGTGTAAACATGTAGTGAACCTGCAATGTTATTTTCCTTCATTTATGATGCTGCAGTGCTTTTTGATCCCCTTGATATAAGGATTCTCACTGGTTTTAATACAGGTGGCTTTTATGTTATAAACAGGACAGACAAGTAAAGGGTGAGAAAAAAATCTGTAGGAATGGAAAGTTTTGATTTGGAGACATTCACCCACCGGTCCAAGGCACAAACCAATTTCTGGTATTACAGCTTTATGCTTTCTCTTGCTTGTAGTGGAGACATTCTGAATCCTACAGAAGCAGTTGATTTCAATACCAAATGAGCTACAGCTGTATTTCTTTCCCACCAATATATCATTAACTTTCCAATGCTACAAACATGGCATATGTACATATGCATCTATATGTGGAGCTATAGGTACAGACATGTATAGTGATTACAGTGAGCATTTAAAGAATAAAAATTTTCCTGGTCACAGAATGGAAAATTCATCACAATCTAAGCCTTGGACAGACTTGATACCTTCTGAAGCATTTCTAAGTGCTGAAAAACTTTCTAAGTTCAGTGGATGTTTTTTGCTGCCAGTCAGCTACTGAGACCTTGGATTGTTGGCTTTTTCGGACCTGTTCTGTAAGATCTTTTCCTGTTGTCCTGTGACATTATTTGACATTCATGAAAGTGAAACTCTATATCTACACCAGTGATTACACATAGAAAGGGAATCAAAGCCTGTAAAGAAAATGACATTCTCTTTTTGTTATCACATTTCATATATGAAAGGGTTTTTTTTCAGCCCTATTTCACGTATTAGTTTCTTTAATATACTGAATGATACTTTGCACTTAGTGGTTTTCAGCTGAAGATCATATAGCATTTTGGAAACATATAGAAATTCATAATACTTCTTATGTAACATCTGACGCAAATGGGCTGGAAATAATTTAAGCCAAGGACAGGAGCAAATTGCCAAGGATTTAGTTCAGAAGCAGAAGGGACTTGATAGCAGAGTACTCAGAAATGTGTGAGCTATTTTTGACAGAAGAATTCAGGCAGCTGGTTTGAAGCATCCAGATCTGAGTAATGAATGTGTTATCCTGGTACCTTCCCTTTCCATCCCCTCCCTTGAGTCCCTCATGTGCATCTTCACCTCTCAAGACAAGAAGTGGATGATTCTTGATCTTTCTAAGCTCTCCTGAAATTTTTGGGCTGTTGATATGAGGCAAGAAGGTCAGACACCGGTCCTGCAGTTTGTATGATGGTGTCAATGTGAATTGTTCTGTCAGAGCCAGGTATTTCACTGTTCTTTGTGAATTAAAAAAAAAAAAAAGGAAGCTTTTTTCCTTCCTCTCTTTCCATCTGACAGCTAATGATTTGACTATACATCGACAATAGCTTTGAGAGCCTGTCATCACCGTTTTAAGGGATTAGTTTCCAAGCAAGTGCCAGAGCTATGCTGGTATTGAACTATCATACACCATGTGTGCAAAAGATGGCTCAATACCATATCCAGATGTAATTTTCTAGAAGGAAACTGCAGGCTGCAAGACAAAATAGGTATATGCCACATATGGCTTGTTGATGTATTTTGAGATTCAATCATGGATCTTAACAGTCTGAAGCACAGTTTGAGACAGTCTCCCAATTGCACAGGTGAAAATAATGGTGAACCAGCTTGGGCTGCAGTATAGCCCTTGCTGGTGACTCTGTATGCAGCTAGGGCCCTTGAGATCTCATCCATGTTTTTGCCCAATTGATTTTAATGCTGGTGATGACCTTGGAAGAAGTTAAAGGAAAAAATGTACAGAAACAAATACATTTTAAAAATTCTTCCTGTATAAACACCTACAAAAATGCATATATAATTTTCTTAATATTACTATGTCTTTTGTGCCTTTGACCTATTCACACCAGGTTCTGGTTAATAATACTGTCTGAATGCAAGACTGTGGTTCTTTTACTGATATTGAAAGGATACTATTGCTTTCTTTCACTTGATTCTTTTTAGCATCTTAATTACAGTAATTAGAATAATTAGAGTGAAATTATATGACTATTACAATTCCCTACAGCCTTTATGCTACTTTTCAGAATGATAATTTATGCTAATATAAATCATCAATATATGCTTACTACCTTTCAGTCCTTATAGACAACTTTCCATTTCACAATTTTGCTTTAGATAGAACTCTGTGCACTCAGTATTAGGAACAATATAATGTAATATTTCAGCCAAGCAAAGAATATAAATTCAGTTTTTGTTGAACTATATTGCAGATAAAAATTAGCAATGGGAAATTTCCTAATAACGCGTAGCTGTGCTAACATAAAATCAAACAGGCTTCTGTAAAAACTCTCACACATAAATGTATATGTCCTTACTCATGGGTTAATGAACCAAAATAAAATACAACAAGATGCACTGTACTCAAAGTATAATGATCGTACAAAGGAGCTGCACACTATAAGAGTTGTAATAGGAGCTGATCTTGTTCTTCTTCAGTCTAGGATTTTATTTCATATGTTTCAGTTAAAAGCATATATACAACGCTACACTATCTGCAATAGATCTTTTCCAGTTTCATCACTGGATCACTATTGTTGCTGAATGCCCTCTAGAATCAATTTTCTATCCCA
>NW_008662675.1:8560-9124 GCF_000695815.1 Acanthisitta chloris
TTCTTCTATATTTGTAAGATTTCCTCCCTCAGTATCTGTTAGCACACACATTTTCCTGCATGTTCATGTTGAAAGAGTTGTGTCATCCATGTGCATTTTACTACTGAAGAAGAATGTGAAAGGTTGTGTGGTAGACCTGCTGCTATTAGCAGAAGACATTGTCATGGTCTTTTATCCTTGATTTAAAGGAAGCTGTTTCACAATGGAATGTTTCCATCACAGTATAATCATCCTTATGCTCAAGAGGGAAATAACTAAAATAAAAATATGTAAAGGGACCTTAATAGCCCCTTATAATGGATTAAGGGAAAAGAAAGAAACCCAGGAAGATGTTTCTTTTCCCAGGGCCCTTAAGTAACACTCCCTGTAAAATACAGACGTGTTTGGGCCAGGGGAACCATAACGGAGTCTCAGATGTCATAAAAAAACTCAGCACCCAAAATTATTGTATGCTGGCCATTAAAATATGGTCACTTAAAACCCTGAGTCCGGATTAAAACATTTCAGAAATGGACAAGTCCCATAATTTGTTACAGCCTTATTGTCGTGGTTTAACCTCAGCCA
>NW_008662676.1:0-56114 GCF_000695815.1 Acanthisitta chloris
AAGTGTGAATATGATTTGTTTTCATCTCAGCATCAGTTCAAAAACCTCCTTCCCTCCAAGGAGTTGCCTGTGGATGCTGCTTGCATTAAGCATGTGATTTCCATTTTATTACTTCTCTCATTGGTTTCTTTTGTCCCAGTTGGACTTTTAGTTGTGTCTGGGTAATGTACAGTATTTGTTTCAATAGAGCTTTTGATTTTGCTTTCTAGCAATAGAGACCTTGGTTGGCAGTGCCACATTGTGTACTGGGAGCTCGTTATGTGCTGATGACTAAAGCTGGAATTTTCTATTAGGTGTAAGAATATCAGTCACCTGATTCCATTTTCTTGGTCATTATCTTAAATCTCAGATTTAATTGCTTGTAATGGGGCAGCAGAATGAACAAGACAAGGCTTTTATGTAGACTGTTGGAAAGTGACAGCAAACACTGAAGGGACGTGGAGTGACGTGTTCCCTTTTAATGATTCCTCACAAGTCCTCAAGGGACTGCAAGAGGTTTTGTGGGAGTTTGTAGTTGTCTCACATTTCCATTGGGCTAATTGAATTTGCAGATCATCTCCTCTACTGGGGTTCTGAGGCACAAAACAGTGTGGGCAGACTGGAAGGGAACTGCTGCTGGGTCCTGAGCACAACCATCTGGCAACTTGGGGGAATTGGGTGGATCCAGTCTAAGCAAGTGAGGAAGAAGATTGGAGTTTGTAGTTTTCCTGTAAGAGAATTGAAGGGGAAGGTTCAGGGAAAAAATACTCTGGGATTTTTATTTTTAATTTTTTAGTAGTAGTGGTTTGTGTTCAAGCACTGAAAGGAACATGGAGGATAAGATAACTGAAAGGTAATTTCTTTACATTACTCTGTATTTTAAAATTTTATTTATTAATCCTTTGCAAGTCACCTGTAGACTTGAGGTAATTAAGTTGCTGTGGAACTCATGAGGAGTTAACAATTGTAAATCATGTGACTTTCTGGACACTTGTCCCTTTACTAATGCTGTAGAAATAAAGGAAATCTTGAGCAGTTGTAGATAGTTGAGGCATGGAAAGCAGTAAGTTTAAAATTTGGGAAAATAATTACTTGTGAGTTGTTGATATTTTAGTGCAATGTTTTACTTAAATGCAAAATAGGAATCAATAGAGAAAATTATGTTTAATGAAAAAATTAGTTTTATACAGCATAAGATTCAATTTAAATGCTTAAAATGCAAATATACAAGTCAGCAATAACCATGGAAAATGTAAATTCTTAAGTTTGTGGCATATATTACAATTATTTCTAAATAATTATAGTAATGATTGGGAATAATAACTAAAAAAGATCTGTAAAATTGGTGGGAAGAAGTTTTTATACATTTTGTAATATTCTGTAAGAACTGAAAACCAAAAGGACCAGAACAAGGAAACCCTTACCTTCAAAATGCACCTTGAGGGAAACCTAACTAAGGGATTATAATTGAAAACTGTGGTCTGTTGTGTTTATTTATTTGAAATAATGAGGGGGGGAGGAATAAGGAAAATTTTTATTGCTATGGGTCCTTAGACAAGCAGTATAAGGAAAATTAGATTTATTTTAGAAGCTCCTCTTTTCACATTCATTTCTCATACCCAAGGCTAGTGCAGTGAATCATGCAGATACCTTTGCCATGCACATTCTGTTTGGAAATCTGTCTAACCCCATTAACTGGAATCGGTCGTGGGGCATCATCCATCTCCTGATAAAGGGCCTGAAGCGAGAGCATACACTGTGATAATACAGCTTGGAACCATGTCGAGTCAAATAGCTGTTTATATCTGACTAATGACTGGGGTGGAGATACAAGTTGTATTTCTTTTTTCCAAAGGAACCTCTGATAAGATTAGAAATGTCCTTCACAGTCGCTGCTTTGTCCTTTAGCCACTCACCCTCCCCAGCCAGTTCTGGTAATTAAGATGGGACCATTAAACATGTTCTTTAAGGCTAAAGGTAGGGAAACTGCCTGATAATGGAACCAATACGAAGGGTCTTTGAGTGCTTCTTTGCAGCAAATGTGCAACAGGTGAAACATGACTGAAGCTGAAATCCAGGGGCAGTACCTGTCTAATATTCTGTATTTCAAATAAATTCTATTAATAAACAAACACATGAAAGCTTAATAATAATTTTCAGCGGTTCTGGGACATGTGAAGTGGTTTAACTCGGTTTGAGGCAAACGTCATACTCTGATGAATTTTGCTTTCCTCTCCTCTCGTGTGCAGAAATGCAGTGTGAGCCCTTTGTGTGCTGCATAAAAAGGAGAGAAATGGATGATGAAACTGATGCCTCATCCATCCCACAGGGTTGGGACTAGATGATGTGTAAGGTCCATTCCAACCCCTAAATTCTATGATGCTATGTGTTTATTGAAGAGTCAGGTTTGCAAACTGTGAATTTTGCGAGCAATAATTGTCCTCATTCTTGTCTAAGGAACATATTTAGCAACTAAAAATGACAGGTTCCCGTCATCTTCACATGTGCTCTTGAGTCAGGAGCACATAGGTGTTACTACTCATGTGCTTTCTTAGTGGAGATCCTGATGCTGTGAACCATTGAAGGTTTACCTCCATGTGCTCCTATTGTACTGACATCAGCACTTAAAAATAGCACTTAAAAATGATTCTTTTGTAGGTCTTTAGGCTTAATTATTGCTACTGCTCCTTTTGGACACTCTTGTAGCCAGGTCTGGAGAAACAAGAATGGTTTTGAGTAGAGGCAGATAATGTTGAGCACTGCTGTCAGACACATTTAAAAAGATTTGAGAAAAGGCAGGAGCAATGAGGATCTTGTCAGGTGTGCACAGCAAAAGAACAAGCAGTGGTTGTAAGTGGCACCAGGATAAATGCTTGTTGGCAGTGGGGGAGAGAGGAGGATGATGATTCCAAAGGCCTTGTGGGCCTTGTGTAGTTAAAGATATTGGAACTGTGACTAGACAGGGCCATGAGAAAACTTACCTCATTTTGAAGGTAGGTCCAATTTGAGCAGGAGTTCAGTGTGAGCTAATTGACCTCCAGAGATCTATCCTTCTGGCCTCAATTATTCTGCAGTTCTGTTTGTCCTGGAAGGGTTTGCAAATACACATACAGTTCTGTGTGTTTATTTTTGTAGGGAGGCTATTTCACTACCTGAAAGTTGTAGAAAAGGTGATAAAAATTAGAGTGATGCAAGTAGTGTGTGAGTCAGTTTTCTTATTTGAGTGTTTACCCTGGTTACTTCCTTCACTGTCATTATAGAGCTCTAAACTGACTGTTTCAGTGGCAGCTGGATTGTTTACTTTTCAATTTGTGATGCAATTTTAATGATTGCACAGAGTAAAATACAAAGTTTTTGAGTAGATGAGGCAATTTTGGTAAGCAGAATTAGTAACCTGAAATGTGTTTTTAATATTAATGTCATAGTAAGAATGTAGCCCTGAAGTGATTAATCTTGGAAGGAAAAAGTCGAGGGGCATTTTCTTTAGGAACAATCCTAAATATATTTCCTGCTTATCTTCTACCCAGAAATTATATGGACAGCAGCTGCTCAAGCTCCTTCATTGTGTTTTCCATGTTGTTCTTACTTTTTAGACCCTTTGAGAAGAAACAGTCCTCAAGGGGGAAAAAATGTATCTTTCAGCAAACCCATGGCCATCTATTTACTATTTTGAGATTGTGAGAAAGGTAAATTTGCAATGCTAATTTCCATGCTGTCGATGTTTGTGCGGTGCCCTCAGTCACAGTTCATTCCATAGCTGCTCTCCAAAGCTATTAAATTAAATTGTCTTTCAGCTGTTGGACAGAGGCAATAGGGGTGTGTGTGTGTGTTTGCATTGATTACTGAGTGATCCAGCAACAAAACCTCTTTTTTATTAATCTGGAATTTAATTACAAAATAATGCTTAGGATTTTTTATGTGGAGAGACTGAGAGAAGGCACAGGGGCTTGAGTTTATTAGCTTATTAGTACAGATGATGATCTTGAGTGTGAGAAGCAGAGCTGGTAACAGGTTGAATTCTTCTACCAATAGAATGATTCACAAGGTCTCTGTTCTCTCATTCTTGATGTTGGTTTTGACTTATTCCATGTGGTAACACATTGCTCTTCCATTTTTCAGTGCCAGGGATTCTTCTTTCCTCAAAGGGTTGTTTTAACTTGCTTGGAGAGGAGAGAATTCAGCAGCCAACAATATTTTCATTCCCAAAACTTGCAGTCCCCTGCTGGAACCATCAACACCTCCTTACAGTCAGAATGGAAAAACATTGTCTCTTTTTCTTGTTAGCAATGAAGTGAGGATTATAGTAGCAGTATAAGCAGAATGTATGCCTGAGTTATGTAGTGAATGTAAACCAAAACTAGATTTGGTGAGGCAAAAAAAGCATTTAACAGCTGCTTGAAGTGAAAATAGATGATCTAGGAAATGACTAGGAAACAGCATATAGTACCAATAATGTCAGAGTTATTATTTTCACTTTTCTGACATGTCAGCATGTTGTTTTGCAGTATTTTTCATAATAATCGTATTTATTCAAGCAATTTATCCTTAATGTGTGTAGTATAAATAGTTTATATTGTGCTTATATATTGACAGCATTTGATTTGTGCTTCCTTTACAAATTGGAAACACTGATTTTTCTCTATTTCCCATTTGGCATTTAGGATAGTGCTTTCACTTCCCATTTTAAGTTCTGTGCTTTGTAAAAGTCCATTTCTCGTAAAACTATGCTTTTATTAAGAGGCCTGCAAGCACCACATTCCTTTTTTAAGCATTGCTTGCCTCTTTTGGAACCAATTAAGGACTTTAAGTTTATTCCATAAAGAGCACTAACAGTGTTCTTCACCTTCCTCAGAACACAAACCTACTAGTCTTGACCTCAGGTGACATTCACTCTGGGCTCTTACTGTTTTACTTTTCTTCTTTCTTGCTTCTACTTTGTCCCAGAACTTGTGACAAAATGGCCTAAGTTTGAGTCTCTGGGATGACCATCAAAGGTTTCCATGCACCTGCTGATTGCCGAGGAACTTCTGTGTGTATAGAACCTTTAGCTTGCTTCTTGGAAGTTCTCTGATTTAACTTCCCATTCTTAATTTGTCCACTAGCATAATTTATTTGAATATATTCATTACTTCCTGCTTAAACATTTTTGAGGTGCCTGGAGAATCAATTTGTTTTCTGTCTGTCTCACCACATACCCTTTATACTTATTTTCATGACTCAGACATCGCCTCTAGATTTATGTTCTGAAGTTCTTAGCCTGGGATCAAGCTTTAAAGATTTCTGAAGTTATTAGAAGTGCTGATTAAGACGTACATCTCCATACAGAATATTTCAAGACTGGGATAACATAATGAGAATCTGTAGGTACACAGGTCTTTGATTTTATTTCATCTCATTTTCTCGTAGATTGAGATAGTCATGTAAAAATAAAGTCAGTAAACCAATTAAAATTAGGCTGCTGATTCCATCTCCTCTATTTAGGTGGTGCTCTGAATTTTTGCATTTGTTTAATCATAGAATTTAAGGGTTGGAATGGACTTTAGAGATCATCCAGTCCCAACCCCCTGCCCTAGGCAGGGACAGCTCCTCACTAGATCAGGTTGCTCAAGGCTCATCCAGCCTGGCCTTGAACACCGCCAGGGTTGGGGCAGCCACAGCCTCCCTGGGCAACCTGGGCCAGTGTCTCAGCACCCTTAAACTTCCTGTGCATCAGTTTTTGGTGTTCCCTCTTGTTGTGTTGGTTTCTACAAGTGAAAAGAGTTTGGCTCCATCCCCTTGGCACCTCCTTCAGTTTGAACACATGACCCCTCGTCCTGTCACTGCAGTCCCTAACACAGAGTCCTTCTCTGGCTCCTTGTAGGCCCTTCAGATATTCAGTTGCTATGAGGTCTCCATGCAACCAGGCTGAGCAGCTTCTCCAGGGTGAACAGCCCCAAGGTCTTCAGCCTGTCCTCATAGGGAAGATGTTCCAGTCCTCTCACCGACTTCATGGCCTCCTCTGGACTTGTTCCAACAGTTCCATGTCCTTCTTATGTTGAGGACACCAGAATTGCACACAGTATTCCAGGTGGGGTCTCACGAGAGCAGAGTAGAGGAGAAGAATCACCTCTTTTGACCTGCTGGCCACACTCCTTTGGATGCAGCCCAGGATTTGATTGGCTTTCTGGGCCCCTAGCGCACAGTGCCAGCTCATGGTGAGCTTCACATCCACTGTTTAACATAAGGACACAGAATTCTTTGGCTGCAAAGATGTAGAAATCCTCAGCTAGAGTTGTATGTGGGTGTTTTACTTCTTTCTTTTCTGTATATGTACATGGAAGTGGATTTACTTTATCATTCAGATATTTGCGTACTTGTCGGAAGCAAATAAATTTTGAGCAGTAAGTTTTAGGAAAACTTCATAGCTTTGTAATGATTGCTTTCAACATTTCACAGAGCACAAATTGAAAGCTGTTGGGACCTATGCAAAGGTACATGGATACTTAGGCTGGTGTGTGGTTTACATCAAGTAGGTGTCTTTCCATTAATTCAGCTTTGTTGTTATAAAGATGGAAGACCTTTAGTTTAGCATGCTACAAGAGTGATAAATCTGAGTTAGATCTCCTTTTTAGTCACTTGGGATTAAACCTTTTGGAGAAGAGATCTATTAATGTGTTCTAAATCTATTGATTCATAGTAGAAAGGGACATTTTAAACTCGGAAGTCACTGAGTGAACTTTCCATTAAGTTAGGGAGCCTGTGGTCACAGCTCATTTGATCTTTATGAAGTAGAAAATGTGATGTAGACCACACTGGCATTCTATTAGAGCAAATCATGCATTTAACCATGTAGCAAAATACTGTAGCCAATTACATGAACATACACCTCTTTTACACGTGGCTGATCTTCTCAGAAAAAAGTATTAACTATGCACATACTATCTTGTTTTAAAGGACTATTTGCTTTTAAATCAGCGATATAGGATAAAGTTTGAAGGAGAAAATTAATTAATTTATGATTTATATCAAAGCCTTGTGACTGGAAAGCAGCCTTGCATGTGGATAAAATGTGTGGGTGGTCTTCAGCTGACATCAGCAAGGACTAATTATAGCCCGCTTATATTATAATGTATAAATGTTATATGTTCTGTATAAAACTAATGCCTGAAATTGCGTTTAGAAAAGAAAGGAAAATATTCAGCATTAAAATTAATTTTTAAACCAGTATTTTTAAACTAGCTGTGAGTCTACTAGAGGGTATAAAAATCAGTTCTGACAGATAACTCAGGGTTTTTTCTACTTTAGAGTGTGAGGCTTTCTAAAAGTCTTGAGTTTCTAAACACCTTTTCTTAAAAAGTAATAGAGTGAACTTCCTATGAGCATTAGATATTTATAGTAGCATCTCTTGCTTTCTGTTACTAAGACTTTTGAATTAATTTGGTTTATTTATATGAATTGTTTTACTCACATGCACGTGTCCATGGACATGTAACAAAATGACTTTATGCAGTTTAGTCACAGTAGACACTTCCCTATTCTCAGGAAGTAACACATTGAAAGCTGATAGAAAAGTTGAGAGCTAAACTTTTACAGTAGAATGTTGTGGGTGTCAGTTGGGAGTGGATATGCTCATATTGTTGGTGTATTTGCCATTCCAGATCAGGTGTCTCTTCACTATTCTCTGGCTCTTGAGTGTTTTGAATGGCAGAAATTGTTGTTATTTTTCCAGATCTTTTGGCCTTTATGGTAAAATGCTATTGAGAGGAAGGAAAATCTTTACTGTATAATTTGTAATGACACAAACTCTTTTCAAAAGTACTTTTGACTTGTACCATTTCCAGGAATACTTTAGGAGCCTCTATCATTCTGGGTTATCCTGTCTGTTGGCACTGCACAATTGGAAGGTGCATGTGAAGATGAATGTGCTGTGTGCCAGCATGTCCTTGCCTCTGCAAAACATCCGGTGAGAATTGAGGGGATTTGGGCAGGAATTGTGCAGAGAAAGCCAAAGTGAAGTGAAAGTAAACTAAACACAGTCACTGAAATTGGGAGTAAAACTTCTTGGCACCAACATGGCACTGAGAACAGACATTCTGCATTGCAGTGTTCGGGGGATGCTCCACCAGCCAAACTTGATACTATTTGTACATTTCAGCCAACAGAGAAATCAGTGTTCTTTGGTTACGAGTTACCTAACTCCTGTCAATTAGTACTCCATCATCTATTGGTTAGTGTTGCTTTTGCTTCTTATGCTAATGAGTCTTGAATCAGTGGGCTTCTTGGGAGGTGTTCCATGGGGGTGTTTGATGGTCTCTGGTGGTCCTAGTGGTTGTTGAAAAGATGTCCTTTAGTGTCCTTTCCATGAACTTTGAGTCTTCTTCCATATATGGTCTTGGCTCATGACCTCGTTTGCAAAGACCATCGAGTTCCTTATCTTTGTCTTGGTTGACTTCTGCTGGCTCATCTGCACATCCTCCAGCATGAGCCAGTCACAGGTGTGAGATCTGTGTCCTTGGGTGCATTCTTGTTTGAGGCCACTTAAAGCAATTCCCCCTTTGAGACTTACTCAGACAGTTAGACTTGGATTAGATAAATTCTTTTAGCTACCTTGCTAATAGCAATTAACACTACCCTGCTAATTCCGTAACAGTGCCCATCTGGCTTTACTTCCTTGCAATGGACACAGCTATATATTCCAATACCAATGACTCTGATGATTATAGCTCGTAGTTACAGTGCAGTTTGCTGAAGCTCTGCTGTGTGGTCCATTAGTCAGGATTTTTCCAGAAGGATTTCTGAGTGTTGAAGATGTGTGTACTGAGGGAATGACAGAACTCTGCACTTGAGGTAGACAGTATATTCTTCAAGTGTGACATTGGTCTGACAATACTGCATCTCATTTTAGGGGATGAAATGCTTCCCTTTTTGCTGCCACCTGACCAATGCTGTGTCTCATAAGAAAGCAATTAGAGATACTTCTAATCCCATATTCCAAAATGTCAAGGCAAGGATTAGACCAGCTAGTGGTTTTCTCACCATGTTTGCTATCAATACTTGCCCTAAAATTGCTGGAATTTTTTTGGTGTTTGGTACTATGTGAGGGTTTGATACTGATTGGTGTACTGGGCAGTCTCAAATGATAAAAATAGTTTAATTACACAATATTTGATAAAATACTTTCACATTGTGTTCAGCTTTAGAAGGTTGAGTACTGAGTAGTAGAGGTAACCTTGCAAAATGTGAATTCATATCCATTTCATTTCAAGACAGATATCATTAATCTATTTAGACTAGATTCAGTTTTTTTACAGAAAGGTGAAAAGATGCAGCATTCTCCACAATCTTGTCACGAGTACTTAGCTAGGTGTCAAGGATTACAGATTTCAATCTAATCCCTTTTAGCAACATCCCTGGCTTCCTCAGGCAGATCACTTGATTGCAGTGTCACAATTCTCTACCTGTGAGAGGAATCAGAGAGCTCCT
This sequence comes from Acanthisitta chloris, assembly GCF_000695815.1. Classification (NCBI taxonomy): domain Eukaryota; kingdom Metazoa; phylum Chordata; class Aves; order Passeriformes; family Acanthisittidae; genus Acanthisitta; species Acanthisitta chloris. The sequence continues at coordinate 9,442 of NW_008662676.1, forward strand.
TCGCCTCTCTAGGCAGGGCAGGGCTGGGCTATCTTAAATTGCTGATGTCTTGTGCTGACACAGGGGCTGTGATCTTGGTTAGACTATCTCAGGCTTGATAAAACACAAATGCTGATAATGTTGATGAAAGGCACACGAGGCATGCCAGTAACAGTGAGTGGATTTTTACTGATCAGATGATAGTAAGAATTGTTGTCACAGATAGTCTAAAGTAAATTGACAATTAATAAGTACAGGTTGATACTGGAAAAGAATAATGCAGAGAAATGCTTTGTTATAGGGAGGAAAAAACCCCAAGAGTAGCAAGTAATGTATTTAAAGCTACACAGAACAGAAATATAAGCAAGTACAGACAGTTGTGCTCTGTGAATGTGTGTGTGTGTACTGTTGGGTTAGTTTCATGCCAAGCTAAGGGCAAGGTAGAAATTGTTGTTTCTGTCCTACTGTACCCTGTCCACCCCGAAGTGGATGGAAAAGATGAACTTTGGGTTCTCCACAGACTCTGTCGTATGGCTTCACAATTTTTCTCCTACGTTGAGCTGCAAATGACTTCCCTATCTTTTTTTACTTCCTCCAAAATTTGGAACAGATTTGTTTAGAAAGGCAGGTGTGTCTCTCTTGTGCTTCTTACTTCTGCTCTGGGGTGTTGAGTACTGAGCTTGGAACACTAAGCAATTATGAGTTAGTTCCTTCTGGCCTTCCTTTCATCCTTCCTTCCTAGAAAGTTGAAAAATATGACCTTTTATTTGAGTTTTATGGTGACTTAAATGCTAGCCCTTAGGATCAGGAAAACTTGGAGAGAAACTCTAAAAACAGTTTGGTATCTGAGGTATCCTTATGGTGAATAAATTTTTGGATACTGAATGTGTCAAAGGATACCTAATAAAGAAATGAAATAGCAGCCTACAGCTAAATTTAACTTTCTGATCAAGACTGTAGAACCCCTTCCAAAAATAGGGAGTAACTCTTGCCCAGTGCAGTGAGCAGTGCCCACGTATGCTGAGCAGTGCAGAGGCTCTAGCTGGGTGGTTTCAAGCTGAGAAGGCTCTTTTGATGAAGGGTTGCTTAGCGTATCTCCTGAGAGGTAGGTCTGCGTGTACATTTCTTGTATTTACTTGAAGCTTTGAAATGGATCAGCAGAACTTGTACACCCAGTCTTCCAGAGTCCATATGCAAACCTTTCTCTGAGAGAAGTCAAACATTTTGGTAGCAGCCAGATAGAGTAATTAGACTTGTTTGCATATTGAACGGCAGCCAGCGAGTTCTGATTACTCCCAGACAAGCACTCCAAATTTCCCACAGTTTAGTGTGAAAAATACCTCTTTTTTTGGTTTGTTTGGGTCGGGTGGTGGTGCTTTTTGCTGGGTGGGTTGGGATCTATTTATGTGTCTGAATGGTTTTTTTAAATGCTAAAACACTATCCATATATCCATGAAGTATTGCAAAACTTGATAGTTCCTTTGAATCATTCAGTTGTGATCCCAGAGAAAAACTTCTGATTGCTGGTGGAAATAGTGTCTGGATTCTTACTTTTCATACCTTTAAAATCTTCGGAGTCACCATTTTATGCCTCTTTATTCCTATAGGAAATGGTAATGCTACAGTTTACTAGTAAAATTCATCTTCAGCACAGTTGTTTATCTGATCTATGCATTCATTAATAAAGAGTCCCTGCTGTTGTTGGCTCCAGCACAACTTAATTAATTACTATTTGAAATATGGATGTGGTAAATGATCCAACTTAGTGAAACAGGAGAGCAGCTGTTACCTTCTTTTATGTTTGAAGTCACTGGCTTTTCTCCTTATTTGTGTGTGCCATCCTCTTTTTCATTTTATGACAATAATTCCATAAATTTCGGATTCAAATTCATCTGTAAATCCTGATTCCTGCTTTGTGTTCCCACTGTGTCATCTTGTTCTCCTCTGCACTTTCCATTTTATCACCTCATCTTACACCATCCATTATTGTCTCTCCCTCTTTTCTGTGTCATAGATTTTCAGAATCCTGATGTTCCTTTTCTTTGCGGTTCCTTTCTTCAGTCGTCCTGTGTTCCTGAAAACCACGTAAGTTGTTTGCTACTACACTGGGGAAACTACTAGTTTTGCCATTTTTCCTTGAGATGTATTTTTCTGGTGATATTTGCCTATGTGGTTTCTCCAAACAATGTTGTAGAATTCATGAAAGGTTTTTCTGAAGGATTTCCATTTTCGCTATTAGTCCTGCTGCCATTTTCTCTGGTCAATTCCTGAACTATACTGATTTTGGCTTCTCTGTCTTGCCTTTTCTTTCTTCTTTTTGCTGTCTAGAAGTGACCCTGACAGCTAATGTTTGAATCACACCTCAGCTGCCTGTAGGCTTTGCTGTCAGCTGCAGGCAACAGCATTTCTGTGCAGTCAAGGGCTCCAGAGAGGGAAGGGAGACATTTGAGTCCTGCACCCACAAACTCCATCATTAAATCCTCAGTGCCTTTCCCATGGATCTCCTGGCATCTTAAGCTGTGGTCTTCTCTCACTTGATTTTTTTTTTTTCTTTCTACTCAGAAATTTTTTTTTAGTGTTTTCTCTTTGAAGTTTGCTTGGTTTGTTAAGCACTGCTCTGACTGACCCTGCCCTGAGCAGGGGGGATGGACTGTGATCTCCAGAGGCCCCTTTCAACCTCAGCCATTCTGTGAGTCTGTGAAGTACCAGAGAAACAGGAATGGAGAACAAAGAACTGAGTCTAGTGAGCACTGTGTGTTCATGGAAAGAAATACCATGCAGAACTAACAAATGTCAAAGTAGAAGCAATTTAACCTACTTGCCTCAGCACAGAAGATGTAAATCCCAATTGCAGTATGTCACAGAAACTCAGCAGGATACATCATATTTGACTGTATTCTAAAATAAAAGCAAGTAGCAAGTTGCATTCTAACTCCTTTATTGGTTCTGTCAGCTCTGTACCGTTTGGAACGTGCTTTGGCAATATAGTTTTAATTATTTTTAAGGGAAAGACTGAAGTGAAAGAATATGTGCACAAATTTAAGCACAATTTAAATCCTTTATGTAACTCTTATGCATGAAGGCTTCTATTATTGTCAAGCACAACTTAAATCCTTTATGTAAGTCTTATGCATGAAGGCTTCTATTATTGTAGTATTTCCAAAGAGGTTTTATTGTTTCAGGACTGAACAGTTAGGAAGGAGTTAGGAGTATTTATGGTATGTAGGGCTACAGAGATCTCTAGGAATAGATTACAGTGGTTTATGCTTCTATAAGCTTAAGTCCTATGAGGAGAGGCTGAGTGAGCTGGGGGTGTTCAGCCTGGAGAAGAGGAGGCTCAGGGGAGACCTTATCACCCTCTACAACTCCCTGACAGGAGGTTGGAGTCAGGTGGGGGTTGGTCTCTGCTCCCAGGCAACCAGCAGCAGGACAAGAGGGCACAGACTCAAGCTCTGCCAGGGGAGGGTTAGGTTGGATATTAGGAAGAGATTTTTTACAGAGAGAGTGATCAGGCATTGGAATGTGCTGCCCAGGGAGGTGGTGGATTCACCATCCCTGAAGGTTTTCAAGCTGAGACTGGATGTGGCACTTAGTGCCATGGTCTGGTGACCACGGTAGGGTTGGACTTGGTGATCTTTGTGGTCTCTTCCAACCAGGTTGATTCTATGATTCTATGACTCTGTGATAAATATACAGAGTGAAGCAAACTTTATGTAGTCCATTTTGGTGACAGAAAACAAGAGTATTTCGTGAGGGAAAAAACTCAATGAAATAATTGAAACAAAGTGATCATGAGGTAGAGAAAATATGGAGAACAACATAAATCTAGGACTGTTTCATTTTATGGAGTGTGATTTTTTTTTCTTAGACTACCACAGAATCGGACATAGACTTTTAAAAGCATGCAAGTCTTGAAGCTATTTCATTTTTGAAATGAGATGTTGGATTACAAAAAAAAAAGCTTTATTTTCTTTATAGAAGTAGATGGAAGTGCCTTTATTTCATTTATATTCGATCTCATTATCCTGGGCCACAGAATAGGGATTGGGTGAGAAGGAGTAGGAAGAAGAATAGAATAAAGACAGAATTTTTCATTGTCCAAAAAGGTATTTTTTGCTATCCATAAGAACTAAGGAGGCCTTGTGCTTAGAGGAATGAATAATGATTTATCAGTCTTAATACATATGGAACTGAAAAACTGATGGAAAGGTTGTCTGTTGGATTCAGGCTACTTAATGGAAAGATTTATAAGGGAATGGTATCGATTGCTAGATTTTTCTGCAGATATTTTCTGGTTAGCTCTAGAAGGGACTTATCTAAATGTAAAAAAATAACATTATATAATGTGTTATTAATATGTTTTGCTCTTTGTTATGCCTTATAATAAGTGTCCCTTTTCTAATTGCTGGTCTGGTAATTTTTTCTGCCTCCCTGCTGTCCCTTCCACTTCTTTCTTATTTTTTTCATCACTTATAAAAGGAGTAGATTTAAAATTATGCTTTACTGGACTGCAAATGTTCATCAACTCTAATTTAAATACCCTCCACGTAACAGTACCTATTTCCTAATCTCTTCTGTAATTTTGAAAGAGTGTCTTTATTTTCCCTATTTTATCTAATGTCTCATCTATTTTGTATATTATATTGATGTCACGAGAGGCTCCACATCACACCCTTGGTACAGTGCAGTGCCATGGAGGGTACCTGAGCCTCTCTGAGCAGGGTGGGCAGAGCTGTGCTGTGCCCCCAGCTCAGACCTGTGCCAATGATAGCTGCATTTCCCTGGCCCTGGATGCTTCAGGTATGCCAGGACCAGTTCTGCCTCGGAGCTGCCTTGCTTGGTCGTTATGTCACGAGAGGCTCCACATCACACCCTTGGTACAGTGCAGTGCCATGGAGGGTACCTGAGCCTCTCTGAGCAGGGTGGGCAGAGCTGTGCTGTGCCCCCAGCTCAGACCTGTGCCAATGATAGCTGCATTTCCCTGGCCCTGGATGCTTCAGGTATGCCAGGACCAGTTCTGCCTCGGAGCTGCCTTGCTTGGTCGTTCTTACTGCAGTGCAGGGATGTAACTTATTAGTGGTATGGAAAAAAGTGAATCCAAATGGGAGTTGAGTTGTGGAATACGTGTTTGGGAAGTGCAGACAGAGGCTTTTAAAGAAATATTAGCAGTCATTATAACAGCTGATGGGCTCAGGCCAGAATCATACATATTTTGTATATGGCATTGCACAGGGAAGTTAAAGCAGGAATTTAAAGGAGCACATTAAGTTTTTGTCTTGAAATTAGTCACTTGAATGATCCACTTAAAATCTTATAAAACAAACGAAGAACAAAAATTTGCATTCTTGTTAGAGTCTTGGTGAAGCTAAATATTATTCTGGGTAGATTCCTCCCTTGTCCTAGAGTTAGTCTTTCTGGTCAGAGTGGATGTATTTCAGTGTGTCAGTGGACATCAGTTTTATGGATGAAAGGAAACCTGGTGCTGAGAATTACAGAGACCTTGTTGAAAACAAATGTCCCACAGCTAATGGGGAAAAAAAGAGTTTTGAGGAAGAATATTCCAATGTAAATTCATGCAAAAAGAGAAATTTAGTGATCTGGGTATTTGTGATTAAAAGGAGGTTTCTTCTGCCTGGAATAATTATGGAGAGCCACTGGAGTGCATTTACTTTGCAAAATCTTGGTCATGTTACATCCATCTGGGATTACCTAACACACAGTTAACCAAACCACTTAGAGTAGAATGTGATTATAATAGAATATGATTGCAGGAAAAGTTTGGGAGCTTATAAATGGGTATGATAAACAGATTATGTGAGTTGTGATGAAAGTGGCTCCTTTGTACTGAGCACAGTGAACTCAGATTTCAAGGGTTTCATTTTTTTAATCAAGTGCCTTAAAATTTCTGTAATAGGCAAAGGCTTCAAAGAGGAGAGATTAAAAAAGAAAAGTAAATAAAATGGAAATAATATAATTAAGGTTTGACCCCGTAAATTGCTAACCTTCAAAGCTAATGCTGGAGAAACACAATATTATTAGCAATAAAAAGAATTTGCTTTGCCCTTTTAAAATTACCATAAACCGGTTGACTGAGATGGAATGATGTTAATATTTAAGAAGTGGGACACTAGATTCTATTATCTCAGAAACTCTGTCACCTGGTACACTCTGTAGTCCTGTTATCTAATTATTGTCCTTAAATTGCATTAGTGTGCCAGCAATTTGTCTGCTGTTGGAAAAGTAATTGACATTTGGGTTACTGCTTCATATTTGGGAGACTCACTAGCAGGTTCCAAAGAGCCTCTTCTGTCAGAGCACATTAGCTTAATATTACTTAAAAGAAAAGAGAAAGTCTGCATTTTACAGTATGTCACTTCTATAGTGCTCTTGTAATTTGCTACTAAAATTCAGGTTATGTATCACAGCTAATTGTCAAGAGAGAAGAGGAGGGAAAAGTGGCAAATTAATAAATGACACTTGTGACTTCAAATTAACTTTAGTGCAGTCTGCTCCTTCCGTGAACGTGCAAGCAGGTGGGTACTGAGAGGCAGAGCAAATGCTGGAAGGATGTGGGTACAGAGGGATGGTGGTTTCCTGGGCTCTGCAGGGTTCAGACCTGCAGGTGTTTGGTGCCTGGATGGATATAGCCAACAGAGCTCTGGTGCTACATGAGTGATCCCTTCCATGCTTCGAAATCAGCCATTGCACAGGTGCTGAAATGCTCCATTTCATCCACATAGTCCTGACCTTCTGTAGGAATTTTAGTTCCTGTTAGCATTAGGAGGAGGAGTGCTTCCCAAAAAATTGGTTAAACAGTTTCTTTGATGCAAATTTAAAGGATAGTTACTACTGCATGTAGCCTGGATAGGGGAGGAGCAGCCTGTATTTCAACAATTCCATCGCTCTGAACATTTCTCTGTCCCTGCAAAGGTTTTGGTACAGTTAAATGCTCAAAACATTCCAGACAAATGTAATTTGGGATCCAAAGCTGATTAGAGATGCATGATTACATAATGCACATCACAGTTTATGTGACAACTGGAATTAAATTGAAAATATATTTTAAATTACCATGAGGAATGCAGTTGTCTTAGTAGTGGTGATAATTTTGCTAATATAATTTCTTTAGAGACTTTTCAGTTCATGTTTAAAACCAAGAAAATCTTAAGTCTCTTTAAAATGCTTTTTTCACAGGGCTGTTCCAGGAACTCAAGTTTATTGCTTGAACTTACAAGATTAGTTGTGGTAGTGTAATCCAAGGGAAGCATTTAGGAATGTGGCTCAAACTGGGAATCTCATTTGAATTTCTTTTGACTATAACTTTCAGTAAATATTTAAGGCACTGATTACACATCTAGAGGTCTCTCTCAACATGTCTTTAGTATACTTCATCTTCCAATGACAAGAATCAGGATTGTTTCTCCTCTTGATAACTTGGATAACTTGCCACCTTTTCCAGTCACTATTGTGAAATTGCAGAGCATGTAGATCAGTGGATTGGTTTGCATGAACCACACTTTCTTTCCCTCATGTCAAAAAGCACCAAAAAATTAAGAAAACCTGTAGGAAAATGGAAGTGAGCTTGATTAACTTATCAAAGTATCAAAAAGATTCTGCAATCATTTGTGATAGTGTCATTCTTCATTGAAAAAAACCAAGCTTCAAACCTAATCATTTTGCCCTAAAAGTTTCTGAAAACAAAGTAAGTTCTGAAAAAGTGTTTGAGTTGATTCTGCAGCCAAAGTGGTAATGCGGAGCAAGGATGGCAACATCTATTTTAAAGAAATTCTGACAATTCAGTATTTCAGAAGAGTAATTAATGGTTGTGCACTGTGCTTTGTGTGAGTACTGTGCTGAGTGTCTGCTGAGCACCGATCACCCTGTCCCATTTCTGGACTGGTTTTCCTTTATCTGAGTTAACTCCGAGGTTATTACTTTTCAGGAAAGTAACATTGTATTAATAATTATTAGCATTTTTTTGTATTTCTCTAACTTTTAGAATGTCATCATTTGAGAGGGTGCAAAAGAACAAGGGCACACTCCTGCTGATCCAGGGTATTCCGAGATAATGTGTCTGGTTTTACAGACTGCTAAGGTTGTAGCTGGAGGGGGACAGGTGACAGGCAGTCACCAGTGGGGTTACACCATCCTAACACTCAGGGTCTCCTGAGTCAAATGCTAAGCATGATTTCGGTTTAAAATTCTAATCGTACCAGTAATGAGGCAACTTTCCTGTTAATTCAGGAAAAGGAAAATAACCTTTTCGCCCCGAAGAGTGGTGTGCTGGAAAGGTCAGAGCTGTACCTGCAGGCACTGAGGTGCCTGGTGGCAATAATGGTAATGCAAAGTTCTTGAAATGCAGTACAAGTGTCGCTTTCTAGCAGGACAAAGGGCGTTGCAGAAGAAACTGTAATTTCCTAGTTTTAGGATCCTTGCTGATAATGCTGTTGTTAGGTAAGGCCAGGCTTGGAAAGAGCTCGGGACCAGGATTTCGTATTCTCAGCCTACACAGCAGCTGCTAGGATTTCAAAATAGCTCAGCTCCTCACAGTTCCTGTTCTGCAAGTCACCGAGCTCTTAGCAAAGTCTGGCTCTCATTTGGGTGCCAAAATGAGATCTGAACTCTCATGAAAATCTGACTCTCATGAAAATCTGTGAGTACACTCGTTTCTTGGGAAAGAAATAAAATAAAAATCCATAAACTGGATATGAAAATTAGTGATAGCAGTGTATTTATTTCTTAGCAATTAATTTCTTGGCATGATTATCATAGTACTCTGATAACCATAAGTTTTATTTGCTGAATAGCTGTTAAAGGGATACATATACTAAAAATAAAAGATGACCTGTCTAATTATTTCTAATGGATTAATCTCTCTCATTAACATCCCTTCTCTTTACATCCTCTGGTGCTCTCTTTTTTAGGCAAACAGAACAATGATCATAAGGACTTTTGCTCTCAAGTTTAATTCAGGCAGAAACCACTGTATATATAATGCACATGTACTTTTGATGCAGGTATGATGCCAACAATAGATGCAAAAGATTCTAGTTTAGATAGATACTACTTGAAAGTCTCTTGTCTCCCTTGTCTTATACACAGGAAAAATTGAACTTCGGTAGATAAGAGGAGGGAAATTTGCTCTAACATTGCCTACAGTGAAACTGAAGGAAAGGGAAGCTAGAAAAACTTGTATATTCACAGTATTTACATGATTAAAACGTCAAATGTTACACCAGTGTTTTGTCTGGAGTGGAGCTGGTTTCCAGTAATGTGTGGGGATGAAAATCTGTGTTTAACAACATGGATAACACCAGAAAGGGAAAGCAGTTGTTGGATTTAGTGAGATCTCTAAACTGTGGTTCTTACATATGTAAGAACATTGTCTTACAATTTAAATTTAAATTTTCCTTCTTTCCACACATAGTCCCTGCAGCATTTTCCTAAACTTCTCTACAACATTATTTCCTTAGATATATTGGTTTCCAGTGACTTATGTGGCACATAAGGAGAAAATAAGACTTACCATGACTGTTACATTTAATATTCCCCAGTCTGTCTCTCTTGAGTTCTGTACATTTTCTAGCAACCACAACATATCACCAACACATACTTCATCATGAAACAAATACTAACATACCTTGCAGTATATGTGCCATCTGTGTCTATCTGCAAACATACTTGCAGGTTGATATGTGCATGGTGTGAATGTCTGTGCAATGTAGATGTCACTGTATGGCTTTGCCACCTCATCTGTCCTGGTGCAATAGTTCTGCCTTTTCCTCAAAAGCTTTGGTGTTCTTGAAATCTTATTCACATTTGAGGATGGTTTCAAAAGTACCTACACATCACGTACTGAGTGCATGAAATGCCTCCTGAAAAGAGGAGAAACTGTGCACTCAGGCAGCAATAGATATTGGCATCAGGAGAGCCAATATGCTCTCCAAACATTCATAAAGGTTGAGAACAAGTTCAGTACCCTCAAGAAAGCAAGTCTTTCTTTCCCTTTGGTAGTATCTTAATTCCAACAAAATTACCAGGAAAGCAAGTTCTGCAGCAGATGCATAAGCGAAGGAAAGAGTTTTAGTGCCAGTTTGTCATTTGGATTGTGCTTTGCCATTTTTAGCATTAGCTTCATTAAATGTAAATGTTGTGTCATTGTAGGTATGTTGTGTCCTGTATATTGGGCTCTTTAGACTGAAAAGAGAGGCTGCAATCCAACAGGATGCTTTCTTTCATCCTATTTTTGAAACTATCTTTGGGCTTGTTTGAAATTTGTTTATATTTTTCGCCCTGTGAATTTGGAGGCATTTCAGAAGGCTAAGCTGTTTCCCTGCATTTACGTAGGAGTGAGCCTTGTATTAGCTTTGTTCTGTAAATGAAAAGGTTTGCCATTGCCCAGTGACAGAATTGTATTTGCTCCCAAAGTTCATATACTGGTGGTACCATAAACCGAACAGTTGTCTGACAAGGTGTCACTGTCAGTCACAGGGTGAACTGGCAGTCCCATGGTCACCCCTGTGATATGTGCTCTGAGCTCTTCTGTTCTACATCCGTAAAACCTCCTTCAAACATTAACACACAGATGAAGGTATTGAACAAAGATAACCTTAAAAATTCTCTGCCTCTGCGTGAGTGACTTGAAGCTTTGTTGAGCTGAGCCCAAGGCTGACCTCAAGATTTTGTCGAGTTGAAGTTACAGATTCGATTTCCCATGACACTATCTACAGAGGAATTTAGAAAATATGTAACTTCCTTTCCTTTTATTCCCCATCTATTTTTTAAATGCAGTAGTGGCATCTTTTTGCCTTTTACACAGACTTACTCATGCAAAATGAATATTTTCTTAGAATAAGTGCCGGAAGGCAAACGTTATTATCTTTGAATTGAGCTGTTTAAAGAAAGTCACCTTGAAAATGTATTTATTTCCGAAACTTTGATGTCTGTAGGCATGCGTGAGTGGACATCTAAATGTGGCAAGGAGTTGCTAACACAGAATTGCTGTTGCAGAGCAGCACCCTATAAAACTATAGGCAACTTACTCAACTGAATTAACAGACAAAACCTGTCAAAATAAGTGAAATGTTCTCTACCAGAATGAAAATATACAAATAATTTGTCAAGTGCAGATTTTTGGACAAGTAGCATAACTTCCCTTGAAGACTAAAATCAGCAACATCTACTTTTTATCTAATAAATATGCAGATGTTATGAGACCTACTTGATGGCTCAGCGGTGAGCACATTGGTGTTTTCTGGGTGCTGAGACACACTAATAAGTCTTTGGAGGGTTTAATGGTTGACTTTGGGGGATGTTTTCTCAGTCATCTGAGCCATCAGAATGAAAGTTTCTGGTGCTCTTCACAGTCTTATCCTAAACCTCCTTCTTTGTGTCTCTCAAAAAAATTTGAAAGATAACAAGATGAAAATTTTCTACCATGTGTTTCATTTTTCACCTATGTGTTAAAGGATCATTTGCAAATCTGTTTTACTCCATATCCTGTTGTCCTTTACTCAGCAGTTGTCAAAAGGATTTGCCTTCTAAATTCCAGAATTGATCCATCCAAGAGTTGAATTGGCTGTGGGTCAAACATGAGTTAAAATGTAAAGTTTGGTGACATTTTTCTAGGAATATTCTTGCCTTGCACTAGGCAAGCAGAAAGATCACAGCTGCAAGATTTTGGGAAGGCAAGCAGACAAAAATCTCTGAACTCCCAGAAGTTGCATGATAAATTGCCAGTCCTGATACACTGGGGGAAAATGTGCCCCATGTTCAGGAACTCCTTTCTGTTGCCATAACATCTGGTTGTAGGAGTTGTGGGGGCTCCTCTCAGAGCTATGGTCATGTGTATAAAATAACAAAACTTGTGACCGGAACACACATCAAAAAAAGGGAAATCGTCGTCTCGGTTTAGAAGTGACGGGATTGGGTGGAGATGTCCGTGGGAGTCACACACCATTTTTGATTAATCTCTGTACACTGGAGGGGGAAATCATAAGGAATTTTCAGCCTTTCTTTCTCTTCCCAGTCCTGACATGCAAGGGGTTTCTTTTTTTAATGTACCCTTTAGTAACAATTCCCCTGCCTTGTGGCCTCAGACCTTTGCTCTCTTTGAGTCTCTGTTCCTTTACCAGCAATGCTTGGGCTTGTCAAATGAGTCAGTTTTGGACAGGTTGGATTAGAGACTAAGTCATGTTTTGCTGATTTCTCACAGTAATTGTTTGATTTAGGCTGTTGGATGTTATTTCTGATTTGTCATTTCAATGTAAACCAGCAGAGAGCCTCCTGGATGCTGAAGTGGAACATAATCCTCATTTTTGCTAGCACATCTCTTGGGGAGTTAATCTGCATTTGCATTTAATGTGGTTTCTGCAACTCAGAACTCTTGGGCACTTTGCAGACTGTAATGAGCTGAACCTCTCAGCTCTACTGCTATGTAAAGGAGGAACTGTTGTTCCTATTACACATGGAGAGAAAAGCATATAGATATTAAGTGATGTGCCCAAGGTTATTGGACAATGTAATGAGTGACCTGACACAAAACTGCTGGACCTGATTTGGGTTTTTTTGCTTTAAGTGATGGATGCTTTCAAATTCTCTGTCAAAACAGAGTTCAAAATCTTCCAGGTTCAAGCTTTCAGATAAAGGCTCTGAAGAATGCAAGTTACCTTCCTACCCTGAAGTGCTTACAGTCTGAGACTGGAAAATAGAAAGGGCACAGCAGTGCAGGGAGTTCCCTGCCCAGAGTCACACACAGCCAGAGGCAAAGGATGAAGTATTAACCATTTCTCAAAATCATTTCCTTCACAGAATTTTTGCTGGACATTTCCCCACTCCTTGTTTGTCTGATATCCCACAGTGGGCTAGTTCTTCTGTGTTTCAGCAGCTCTGAAAAAGTGACATGTTGAATGGGAATGGCTTGTTTGAAACTTTATTTTAAATATGGCTTAATAGGCTGGAGAGCAAATGTAATGATTTAGAAATATGAAAACAGGAGCTGTGCATTTTTCCTGCCTGCCAGGCTAGGCAGGGGCTGCCTGCCATGCTTCTTGTGAGCCGTGGTAAAATGCTGAGGATGCTTTTATATTCCTGTGGGTTCTGTGAGATCTATGAACAAAACCTATTTGATATAAACAAAGTTGGGTTTGTAATAAGCTTCAAAGTTCTGCTTCTTTTTTTTTCCTTTTATTGTATTGCACAGTCCTGATTAACTAACTAACAAGATCATATTTCCCAGTAGTTATATAAAATAGCCATAGATGTCATTTTCATTGTTGTTTAATGCCAGATACTTAAAGGAATTTTAATTATTTTTTTCAGAAAGGAAAGTAATTTTCAAGTCTTTTAATACTGAAATGGAGGAAATTGAGTATTTTAGAAGTGCTGGAAGCTGCAGAGGGACTAATGGCAGAAATAGGTGGTTTGTCTCTGTGCGTGCTGGATTAGAAAATAAAGAAGTTCTGAATTCCAGAGGTTGCTGAGACTCTGCCAGTAACAGCAGTAGGTATTGGTGCTTGGTACCTGGTAGATACCTGAGAAGAAATAGGAGGTGCTGAAATTCCTAGTCAAAGGTATTGGGATAAAATTTTATATCCAGAACCTCGTACAGCAGCATTCTCTGAAACTGTTCTGATTCATGCAGCAAGAAGAGTAAGAAGCTTTTCTAGTCTAGATAAATGGTTGAGAAGGCAGTAGAAGAACTTCAGATATAGACTTTACTGGCACAAAAATAAGCTGTTTTCACTACACTTAGGGCATTGATGTCTGTTTGTATTCAGCAGAGAATACAGACCTTGATTGCTTCTTGAATTTGACACAGATAGGCAGTAGTCCCTTAGTTGTATCATGCTTTATCCACTGCTCTGATGGCTTTGTTAATTCCCAGATAATATCAAAGACTAATTCTAGATGGTGGTCAAATACAATATGTGGGAGTCATTTTTAGGAAAGAGATGGATAAAAAGAACAGCTAAATACTGAATATGGAAATGAAGTCTATCTCTGGTCACTGGGGAAAGACTTTTCCTCTTCAGTCTGTAGCTGTGAGTATTTCTCAACATTTGGCTTTATAAGTTGCTTGCAGTGTTTTAGCATTATAATGGGAGCTGATTTGGGTGAAATAAAAACCCTCTCGTTATTTCCCCCAGGGGCTCCTTGTGTTTGGTCACTGTGTAGTTGTTCAAATAAAATGGATTTGATTATAAAATAATAGGTGGTTATTTCATAAGTCCTAGTAAACATACTAAATTCAAGAGGTTAGAGGAGAAATGGACTTGCTCTCTGGTCTTAATGTATGCCTTGATTATTTTCTTTTTCCCCCCCTCTCCAGTCTGAGTCAAGGTTAACAAGTGAGCTGTAGGGTGACTTACCTGCTAGTGACTTCATCCAGGATTTATCTTCTTTCTGGGCTAAAACTGAACATTTATCATTGTTTGAACCATAATTTTTGCTTAATTGTTAATTTAACACTGTACTGTCTACTCAGATACTCTTAAAGTGCAGAATGGGAATTGAAGCTTCTGCCTTTGACTCCTGAGATGCCTTGGCTGATATTTTTCTGTAGCTGTGCTTCTCTGACCACATTCTCTTATTATCTTCTCTACTTTATCAGTACCTTGCTGAAGCATTATTATACTAAAAATATCTATTTTTAATATATTACCAGGAAAACTTTTCAAGCTTCTTCAGAGCTTTAAAAACCTTGTGCCTTTGAAGTACTTCTGCCACAGTACTTTTAATGAAGCTACACAGAACAAGGAATATGATTCCTTTAAATATCAGCATTTCTTGACAGAACAGAAAGATGAATAGATGAAATCCCTTGGAGGCCATGGAATTTTTTCCATTAATTGTAATGATTTCCAATAGAAACCACAGAAAGAGAAGAAATAAGTGTAACAGTGTGTGAAGTTGATATATAAATGGATGCTGGTATGAGTTTTATGAAAAATTCCTCTTTTTTTCAGTAGCAGAGGAGATGGAATAGGCTGCATGATCTCTTGGCAAACAGCACAGTGCAGTCTCAGGGTAGAAGTGCTGCTTTTCAGAATGATCATAATATTATTGCAAACAAACCCTGTAAAATTTTTCATGATGGAAGTGCTTTGAAATAGTGTTGCATTGTATAGTGAAGAAGTGCAGCAAAACTTAGGGTTTTTTTTCCTTCTTAGAAGTATCAGTATTGGCATTATCCAGCAACAGGAAAAAAAAGCTTCGTATGAAGGAACAATAGTGGATTTTTCAGATAATGCTTTTGTGATTGGCATTTGACAAATGCCATTGAATAGTTTTGCATTACTAGTTTGTTGATATAATTGTAGAATGTACCAAAACCTCTTTTTTCTCATCTATGACTAACTTGCATGATTAGGAAAATCAATATTTGAAAGCGGCTTGAAGGTCAGTTATGGTTTGGCTCTCTATATCAGCACTATTAACCTGTGTGTTGAGTAACTCTAGAAAACTGCTGATCAGTACCACTGAGTGAACAGCTACTCATTGCTTTTAGTGTCTTTGAAAGCTAAGAGTTGTCACCTGCATAGTTTTCCAAACAGTGTGGGTCACTGTGTTTTGATGACGTGGAGTCAGTGTTGCTGATGTGGTATGTAACATGTGCCACAAGACAAGGAGTTCACAGCAATTTGCTGAAATTCATGTGTCATATTGTGTGTGTTTTGTGTGTCATGATGCTGTCTCAGTAACCTTCAGAGATGATAGAACAAAAGGTGTCTGTACGTACTGCAGCTTTTCTAGTATGATAATCTCTTTTGGCCAGTGGTTCAGTTAATTACATGTCATTTTCACAGGATTATTCTGTCTTTTTTTGATCCTGGGCAAAGGACAAATGTAAAAATGCAGTGCCCAGAATCATTGAACCAGGTTTGTAGTCTTTGGCCCATAGTTTGGCATTCAGGTGCTGAAAGATAAAGTGCTATGTCTGCAATTCTAATTTAAGAAGTTTTATTAAAGGTAAAGAGAAATTGCATTGATTTCAGTACATTGATTTGAGTGAAAACTGAGACTCATACTTAGGAGCCAAAAATACAAGTTTAAAACACAACTAGGATTGTCCTTTTGAAACTTTTGATCAAAGATTTTAAATACAAAACACTCACCTGCTTAGATCCCCCAGGGTGTCCCTGCCAGGACATGAGACTACAGGCAATTTGAATTTAGGAGACAAAGTGTAATTTGTAATTCCTGTGTATGACATAAAGCCTAACCATCAGGAATTGTTTCTGAAGATACTTATACTTGGAAAGTGGTTGTGATTAATAGGTGACTCCAGACTGCTTTTATTGTAACAGTGACTGTGCTATAAACAGGACTGGGGAAAAATGATTACCTTTAATAGGGTAGCAGCTGTAAGGATGCCTTTATATTAAGTGACTTAATGAATACTGATCTTGAAGCAAAAAATCAAAATGCAAACAATCTGCTCTAATCAAGTAAGCAGAATATTTCAGATACTTAAATTACATTAAATGAACACTTCAATCAAGGTATGTACCTGCACATGCTCTTACATTTAATCTAGTTACTGTGTGTGTAACATCACTTTTAGGTTATATATTTAACACAGACTTAATGCTTTTTTTTTTCCCCTCTTCATTTTCTTTTGAGTTTTGGGGGGTTATTTGTTTGCTTGAAGTCAAGAAATTGCTTGCAGAATAATTAATAGGCTGCAGTAAATCCTTTCCTGATACTGAAGGATTTTCTAGAGAATGAATAACAAAAGGTTATTGTGAAAGCTGTGGCAGCAATTTCTTCAAGTAGGTGTAGCTCTGTCTAAATAACTCGTTTACAAATTCATTTGGGGCTGTTGATGGACATGGACATGGATGTAATCACACATGTGTGTCCACACACAGGACATGGTTGTTACTACCCACTAGTGCTGACATGAAAAAGGGCTAGTACCATCATCTTCCAGGAAACTAATCTCTGTCCTGCTATTGTAAATACATGATATGGTAATTAAAAGAAAATTACATTTTATATGCTGAGATTCTAATTCTGGAGTCCTTGCAGAATTATGGAAGTGCTTTTCACAGTTCAAGTGCAGTTGGATCAGGTTAGGTCCTGAGCCTATAGACATCCATATGTATACAAAAAGGTATAGTTTTCTGTAAAGCATTCACAGTGCAAAATCAGAAGTACTTGTCTGTGTCTTTGCAAGGTGCTGGGTTTAGCTTATTTGATAAATGTTTATACATCTTGGCTTTTTCTTCTTTATTCCAGTTTGCACAACTTCATCAAGAGTTATAATACATTTAGTTTACTTACTGACCAAACTCCACACCTGCAAGCCAGAGAGAGATGATAGTCTGTAGGGACATTTTTGAGCCACACTTGCATTTCTGTTCTAGCATTGCCTGAGAAGCCACCACTGCAAAATAATTTAGTTTTTGGTTTGTGGTTTTTCTTTTGGTTTCGTTTTTCTAGAAGTGGAATATAATCCTTGTGAGGCTTCTGTAACTGATTCTGAAGTATTCAGAGCTCCTCAATATTTGACTCTTCCCTGAATCTTGGGAATAGATGGATGTTTTTGCCTCAAGAATCATTAAACTCTGGTTTCTGGCCTCTCTAGTTTTGTCTGGGATCAGAGATACACTCGATAGTTTCACAACAGCAAATGAGATTCATAACAGCATAAGTGGAAAAAATAAAGACATTTCAATTGAGTAGGCTGCTTGTCAGAGCTGTGAGCAGCAGGTGGAGGTCTGCATTGTCTGTCAGCAGAATGAAGGAGGATGGAAGTGTAACTCTAGGAGATGGACTGTCTTTGGATTAAGAGACTAACCAAAGGGGATGTTATAGCTCCAAGATGTAATTAGACCATGCAGCAATACTGTCTGGCTCTTCAGAACCTGCAGGATGTTAGAGGCCATCAGGAAGAAATCCAGTGCAGCTATTTCTGACTTAGGCAAGCACAGATCTTAAGCCTGAGCTCCTGACAAGTACCTACCAAGGTCTTAGCTGGGTGAGTTTGCTGAGATACCTTTTTATTGGCCCAACGGTAAAACTAAATTGTATCAAATACCTTTATAATTGGCCATGGTTGTCCCTAAATGTTAACACTTGTGTGAAATCCCCTAGTATGAGTGTGTGGATGGATGTTGGAGGGTTAGCATTCATTGGATTTAGTTAACACCTCGAAGAAAACAGTGGAGCAGAACTGACCTGTTTTTCTTGTGTGTCCAGCCAAAAAGTTTTATGCTTGTTTTTTTCCTGTAGTTCCATTGCCAATGCACCAGAGCACCAATCCTGGCAGGGTTCAAGTTGCATCTGAACAATACTCTTAGTCAAACAATTTTGTTTTGGGAAGAACTGTGAGGAGCAGGGACTTGGACTCAGTGATCCTTATGTGGGTCCCTTACAACCTGAGATATCTTTTGATTCTATTCAATGATTGTAGTTAAACTATTTCCACCAAGGGTTCAGGGGACAGGCTGTGATTTAGGTAATACTTCCTAGTTTGTGCTAAGAACTGATAGATAATAACTTTATTTTGTGAGCAGAGTTGATTGTTGTCAATCAAAACATGAGTTTTAGTTGTCAAAATTGCAATTCTGGGTAGCCTAAATTGGAGGTCTGTAGAAAAGTATTCACTAAAGTTGCCTGAGGTTTTTAGCTTTCATTTGTATTACATAAATAGAAGGTGAAACTGTCAGTCACAAGTTGCAGTACTGTAAGCTCTAAGAGTACCTTTAATTTCACCTCTATATGTTACTTACTTCCACTTGAGAAAAAAAAGAACAAATGCTGGTTTACTGCTTTTAAAATGATGTTTCTGCAAAACCCAGAACAGGCCATAAGCAGTTAATAGTGCAGGAAGAATTGTTCATATGGAGACTATCAGTCTTGTGTGCACTGACGTTGATGTTCCTGTCAGTTGACAGTGAGCTTTTATAGTCAATCTATTGAGGTACAAAAGGCCACGTTTTGGAAAGTGCCATTAAAAGTGCCTCTGTTTTGTAAGAGCAGCACATCCTTTATGGTCTCCTAATGGAATTCCCCCTTACAGTTGAGATAGGCCAAAAGTTAAAAATGTTATCATGGGAGAAAAAATAGGTTAAAGTGCCTTTATATATGTTAGTCCTCTTATTCTTTCCAAATTAAAAGTTCATCTTCAAAAACCAGAGTTCACGTTTATGATTTTGATGATCAGAAGTCACATTGCTTTCCATGGTGATTGTTCACAGGTGTTTCAGCCAAGTGAAGTTACCTGTCAGTGTGAGTAATGCATCCAAAAACTAGTCACTTGGAAGCTGTGTCCTGTGTCACAAATGTTTGCTGCTTTGCTGCTGGTTTTACTGGCATGATTAATTGTGCCAAGAAGCCTGAGAAGGGACAAGTACTTCATGTCTATGGCCTGTTGCTCGTTTTCAGTTTTATCCTGATAGAGATGGCAAAGTCCTAGACAGGTACGGATATCCAATTATACCAGTCCATAAAGTTTAACTGGTGCTGTGAACACCTTTCCATTACAAATGTGGGATCTGGTGGTAAATCACCTTTGAATCAATGCTGCAGTGTTTGTATTTGCACCTGATTGGTGCCTGTGCAGTACTCCTGCACCTGAGATAAATGGACATAAATAATTGCTTTCAATGGGATTTGTGGGAGTGACTTGTCCAAAAGATACCTCTGATTATAAATTGTATTTTATTTAACTTAATGGTATGTGGGGTGCCTTTCTTGTGACTCTCTTGAAGGATGGGTAAGGCAAACAAGTATGGAAGATTTGTCAAATTCATTGCATTGCTGTAATTTCTTGGCTGACTGTATCACTGGGATTGTGAAGATGAGTTTGGGTTTTTCCCTGGTTTATGCTTTTGTGTTTCTTAATAGCTGCATTGAAAATGGTGATGTGTGCTGAATTTTAATAGCTGAAATTTAAAACATCCTTCCCCTTCTCAGGGAACCTCTTTGTGAGAGTAGAGAGAGAAGTTCTCAGAGGAGGAGTGTGTGGTCCCCAAATGGGAAATGCTTTCATTCAGGTGGAGCTGTGGTGAAAAGTTTCCTTTTCCTCCTGATTCCTTAGAATCAGGGCAAGAGAAAAGTAATGTGTCTCAGAACAGAAATCAGTGTGTGAATTTTTAAAAAAAAAGTTTCAGTTTTGCTTTATTCATTGTTTAAAAATTCTTCATTAAACAATAGCAAATTGGCAACTAAGATCCTGAAAACATGATGGGAACAGATGCTGAACTTCAGCCCCTTTGGATTCATGGCTTTCCAAGGCATTCCAGAAGTTTCCCTGGAATAGTAAAGGAAACTCTTGAGTTTACTGTGTTGAGATTATATTTGTTCTCTCTGTCTCACAGTTTGCCCAACACATTGGAGGTGCCTGGAAGGATATTGATACACTTTAATAAATTAAACAGTATCTGGTTTTGTATCATTAAAAACCCAATACTTTTTATTGATTCATAGAAGCCTCAGAAATTCTTTTCCCTTGAAGGAAAGAGAACTTCAAGTCAATGAGAATATGTAATTAGTCAGTAAGTATGTTTTGTGCCCTCACCTCCTCCCTTATTCCCTCTGTTCCAGAGGGTTTAGCATGTGTTAAGTTGTGATACTGATTAGCCTGGCAGCAAAAAGGGTAATGGTTTCTTTCTAAATGTGTGTGAAGGTAGGAAATACTACAAACAGAGAAGCAGCTTGAAGCAATTAGGTGACTTAGTCTCAAATAAAGGGCTGCAAGTATTCTCCTCCAGGAACACAGGATTCCCAGAACAAGTTACAGATTGAAAACAGACCCCAGGAGGCTCTCACATCCCTTACTGTTCACCTGTGCATCCAAGCAGCTAATAAAAATGCTATTTATGGATGGGAATCTGACTTCAGTAGTATATCACTATACACCTTACCTTGGTGGAAACAGCATTCTATGCATAAAGCATTAAATAATTCAGCTATTTTAAGTAAAACTATCTGGAAATCAAGCAGGTTTGCAGATTGGTGTCTCTTACAACGCACTGAAGAAATGATAGCAAGAAACCCACATTATTCTAATAGTAATTTTATTTTTAACTTGGCGTAGATGAATAAGGGGAATTGAAAATGTTACAGCTACCATCTGCCTTTTCTCTCCCCTCTTCTCTTGTGCTATCAACTGTAGCATGGGATTTTTAAAAAAATAGCTTTTTTTCTACATATGTGCCAGTTAAAACAGTAAATGTTGAAACTAGAATGATAAGGTGAACACTGACTAGTTACAAATGTCTTAGGCTGAGTTTCTGAGTTACAGCTTGCTTAGACTGAATTTAAATTATCTTGTAGTGAAAGGCTTTTTTTTTTCTTCACTCCAACCATACTTATTGATTTATAGACTCATCTAATGGGGTTTGCTACTTAAATTCAGTGGGTTTTTTCTATCTATATATATTTTTTCTAATGTTTTCTAAGCCATTGTTTCATTTGCTCTGAGGTAGATGTTGGAAAAAAACTTGAGTTCTTAGAAACTGTAATTGTATTTTGTTTCAAGACCAGTGCCCTGAGGGAGATGCTGCACTGCAACTAACTAGACCTTGTTAGAACACCAGAAAATTCTACAGAATGGTGTCTTGCCATAGATTTCTGAGAATAGGAAAAGTTTTGTGTTTTCATAGGCACCAAAGTTGGTTACAAGATGTAAATCTCAACAAAATCCAGACTTCCTTATTTCCAATGTCTGTGTACCACATGGGGCTTGGGAGATCTCCTTCATGTTCATGACTGACCATGAGGCCTCTCAGACTTTACTATGCTTTAAAAAAAGCATTTCCCAAGAAGAATAACCAGAATTGGCCTTAAACCCCCAGCCAGGCCAACTGGATTTTAAATCTGAGCCAGTTGTTTTACCACATGGAAGAGATGGGGATGAAGGCAAGAAAAGCTGATGAACCAAATGGATGTGTTACTATCTTCTTAATCCTTGATTATTACAGAGAACAACTCTGTAGGTGACATATAGGAAATCAGGGTGGAACAAGTATATATATATATATATAAAAAACATTGACTTTACTACTTGTAATGAGCCAAACCCAAGTATATATACAGACACAAAGAGGAATGAGGTACTGGTTTTACTTGCTTTGCTGAGTCAGGGTTGTAACCACAGCATAAAGCTGACCCAAAATCCTCTCAATTAAGTAGAGGTACTGCAAAGTGGGTGTAGGCAGTGCCTCTCTTTCACCACCCATGGGATTTTTCTCGTTCCTGGAGAAGGAAAGGGAAGGCTTTCCAGGCTGTTTCATGCACTTCATTTATCTGCTACTGCCATAATGACTCCCATGGGCCCAACAACAGCCAGCACCAGTCAAATCAGGCTCTAGGGGACCAGACAGGGAGAGAGGAACTCCAAAATAAAAATTGTGCAAGACCTTTTAAAAAGCAAGTAAACACTCCATTAACCAGTGATACAGTCTGGTGGGTTCATACTCAGATACAGGGTGTGTTTTATCTAATTCACTATATACATTTCTGAGGTCAAGCTGGGTTCATGACTTTGTTGCACTTTGATATATGAATTCAAATGCCACATTTAACATTCTAACTGTTTGGGTTTTCTAATGGTTTGAAATAATTTAGTCTGGTATTTAGATGTATGGAAATAAAACCTTATCTTGTACATGCCAGAGAATGATACATGCCCTGCTGATGGAATACTATTTAATGTTAGTTGTAAGTGATTTGGTGTTGATATTTAAGGATGTAATTGTGGATGTATGCACATTGTAAAGTGGTTCAACACAACAGGAATCAAAGGGGAAATGCTTATTCTTCTTGATACCTACTTCTTTTATAGTTAATTCAATTGATAGGTGTTGTCATCTACCATTTCCATACAAAGAAAATGAATAGAATCCCTCACTCACCATGTCCTGGGATTTGAGAATGAACAAGGGGATTTGTGTGTAGGCTGTTGTGGTTCACTTCCACTGTTTTTAGAGCCTTTTCTCTGCTTTCCAATGCAGAGTGAAATGTTGTTTCAACAGCTGAAATACTGCTGTTCCTCCCTGCTAGGACCATGGCCTGGTTTCAGCTGGGATGGACTTAATTTTCTCTCCACCAGCAGGGAACAGGCTGAGCATTAGGCAGTGGGTGGGGAATGACTGTTTTTCATTTGCATCCTTTGTTTTTCTTGGGGTTTATTTCTCTCTCTTTACTCTTCAATACAGTTTATTACTTTATTTCAATTATTAAACTGTTCTTATCTCAATCCACAATTTTTCTTGCTTTACCCATCCTATTCTCTTCCCCCATGCAAGTGGTGGGAAGTGTGCAGCTATGTGTGGCTGAGTTGCCAGCAGGGGTTAAAACATGGCAGGCCGGGAGATACTGAAATGGATCATGGTCATTGGTTTGTAGCTAGCCAGAAACTTTCTGCTCTGAGCTGTCTTTCAGATTAGAGAAGATGGTGGGTTCAGCTCCAGTGTTCTTCATGTTATGGCTAACACCCTGAGAATTGGTTATCGTCATCTCAGTCCATTTACTGACAAATTATTGTCTGTAGTTCATTTCTACAATCAAAACATATAGTGAAAGTATTGTCAGGTACAGTTAGGTTAATTTCCAACCCAGTCCTCTTTTCATTTACTAACCAGGATAGTCCAGGAGTTCCACAGTGCTTTTGTGGCAGTAGGAGCAGCCCGTGTGCCTGTGCACAGACACGAGAAGGTCTTTAGAAGTTCAGGTGTCTTTCATCTCCCAGTCTCGCCATCTCATTTTGAGATTCAAGATCTAACCTAGTTCCATTTTCTACCTTTTTTTCACAAAAGCAGTACTCCTATAAAGGGCCTTTATTTCCATTCTCCTGCACCCATCCTGCCTTATAAAATTAGTTCATGTGCTATAAAAAAAGACGTTTTCAAGTACTGTTACACATACATGATTTGAAATTTGGTATTTGGAAAGAGTAACAGCAGACACTAACTTTGTGTTGCACTTCAGATGCATTTGAACACTGCAAAATAGTTGTGATTTTCGTGTATAGTATCTTGGCACTCTGATTCTGCAGTGGATAGACCTACTCTTTCTCCCTTGACAAAACTGATATTATTAGGTATTAATTTTCCAAATGTCTGTTTACTAATTTCATACACTTAGATAGAACTTTTATTAAAGCTGATTTTTCCCTCTGTAGTCTAGTACTATAGGGTGTGGATTAGGATATTGGCCTGTGGAGTGTATTTGTTTTTCCTAGATGTGACACTCTGGTGACCTGCTCAGGTTAACTATTTACTTATGTAGTATGGGGTTTTATTTAGAGGAGTAATTAATTGGGTTTCTCACTTGGGCTACTTATATGCCACATTTTCCTCTGTGTTACACTGTGCATTGGAATACCTGTTAGGACATAAAACCATAGGAATCTACTTCAATCACCTCTTTCAGAGACTTACCTAGTTATAATGTGCTGCTCAGTTCTCTCTGCCAAAATATCTTCCAGCAGTAAAAATCTGCTATTAGTTGGCGACAGACTTTTGGAAGATGTTTAGATTTTAACATTTGTGATGTTATTTGTAGTGAAGTGATTTAGAACTTGATGCATAGTTCAGCTGTTGATACTGATTTGATCAGTTTTGTCAGTGCCTAAATTTCCCAGGTAGATGAAATCCCTTACATTCACATCTCTCAGCTCTGGGTAACTTTCTGCTTGTGATCTTGATGCTTTATGCTGTCATGTTATGGAGTGTATTTTTCAATTTCTGTATACTGAGAAAAAATTGAATCTATAGGTCAGATTTCTACCCTGGCCAGATAACACATATGCAGCACTAACAGGAAGAAAGCTGTTCCTTATTGACACCTTCTGACTAGGAACACAGCAAAAAATCATTGTCTGAGTTACAGGGCTGTGAGCAAAATGTATTTCATCATGTTCTTAGAGTAGAAGCTATGGATGAGTTCATCAAAAATGTAACACTGCAGGAGATAAGGGTGCCATTTTGCTATTTCTGAGAGGAAAAAACCTAAGCCTGGTTCTCAAATGACACCTAGCCATGGCAGAGATGAAGACATGCAGCTGCTTTGGTAGCTTTACAGTCTTAATTTGAGCAGCTTGTTTGGTCTGTCCTTTGTCCTTCACTGCAAATACAATTTTCCTTACAAAGTGTCTTTGAGAGAAGGGTTTCTCAAAGCTGATAAAAATTTGAACTTCAATACCAAAGGTGAGGTTTTTGTAACTTCTCTAGTATGAACTGTTCAAATTTAGAATGTTTATATCTAGGCTGGATTTTATTTCCAGAGCAGGAAGCATGAGCTGTAGTCAGTATGTCTGTTCTGTGTTAGCAGCTAGGCCAGAGGTTAATGTTAGGCTGTCACCACACCAGACTCAATGACCTGTATTTCCTTAATTCCATGCAAAACTCCTGCATTTCTTTTCAGTTTTAAGGCTGCAGTCCTTAGTCCTCTGGGGATATCACAGGATGGCACTAACTAGAACGACTACAAAGATCCTCACTGGAGTAAAGCAAACAAGTCAGATGAACAAAAACCCAACGTGAACCAAAAACCTAACCCCCCAAAAAATGCAAACCTGCATCAGCTTTGGCACACTGATAGTGCTTACAGGGATTTCAAATTTAGTCCACTGACAGACTGTATTAATATGCTGAAAACTGTATTGATATGCTGAATAATTCTTAGCTAAAGATAAGCCAAATTTAGCTTTTCATTTCTTGCAGCAGAAGAAAATACTTGATAATTTTAAAATATCATACCATTTATTGTACTGAAATCAGGCATTAACACACACAGTGGTGAATGGGTAACATAACTGTCTTGAGAGTTCATTGAAAGGTAGGACTAGGATCAGAATATTCAAATTACTTGTTTATAATTGGATTTGCTACAGAATATAATTTAAATAATCTGAAAATTCTTTCTAAGTTTTTGATGCCAAAGCTATCACAGTTTGCTCACTTCAAGCAGCAAAATATCCCAGGATATCCCATTTTTCAGGTCCATTTCGTATGTTCTTCTACTCATGACTGAACACCAAACAAAATTGGAGTATTAAAACCAAGCAAGAGTATCTGCAATGTTTGGTGAGGTGAAAGGCACATCCTTAGGGTAGATCATACATTGTGCTCTAGCTATATTTTACTATTAGAGTTGACAGAAAGCAAGATTCAGAGGTATTTCGTATGTTCTTCTATTCATGATTGAACACCAAACAAAATTGGAGTATTAAAACCAAGCAAGAGTATCTGCAATGTTTGGTGAGGTGAAAGGCACATCCTTAGGGTAGATCATACATTGTGCTCTAGCTATATTTTACTATTAGAGTTGACAGAAAGCAAGATTCAGAGGGGCTGCTAGGAATGTCATTCCAGCATGGAAATGCTGGTAGAAATCAGTCTAAGTGTGTTAGTGTGTCTGTATATATGTGTATTTGTGTTAAATAAGTGATATAAGTGTCATAATCTTAGCTTGTAAATGCCTATGTTCATTTATTTTCCTTCCTGTTCTTCATGTTTTTGCAGACAACATCTTCTCTTTGAAAAGTTGCATAGACATCCACAGACATAGATCCCCTCCTTCCCTCCCCCCAGGACTGACATAAACCTGTCAGTTGTACAACAGCAATCTATGTAAATGAATTGTGCCTGGATTATGTGCCTGTGTAGGTAGTGTAGTTACGATGGGAATAATTTTTCTGCCTCCCTTTTTGTACTGAAAAGAGATTTTTTTCTAGTTGATTTTTACAATGCACATCATCCATTCTTAATCTACTTCCTTTATTCTCACTGAGCATTGTTTATGGATTTTTGTTGCTCTTACTGATAAAGAATATCTTCAGACTGGGTAGTGTTTGCATCAGCAAAATCTGTGAAATTCATTATATACGCAGCTAAAAAGAAAATGGAAAATATACACATTTATGTTGGTTGCAGGAACTATAAATTTACTTGAGCTGTAACATTATTTCAAAGTGATTTCTTGTCTAAGATGAAATTACTTAAAAAAACTGTTCTCAAAATAGTTGAAACTATATTTTCAGTAATATATTAATGTAACAGCAAAAAGTAGAATAAATAAAATCTGAACCTGATGAAGAGGAAGGAAGGAACAGGGTAATTTAGCACTGAAATTATTCTGGAGTTGATCTTTAAATATTTCCAGGAGAGGAGTTTGCTATGAGACTTGAAGCTGAAGTGTTTCAGGCACTTTTAAAATTGATTTCTCTTTAGTGACAATGCCATTGTAGTTCAGTTCCTCACATCTGAATGAAGTATGTAATTGTGTTTCCTAGACTTTTTTTTCAATGCTGATGAGAGATCTAAAATAGTGATCTGCACTTTGGGATAGTTTACAGGTAAACAAAGCGATTGAAACTTCTTTATTTAAAATAGCATCCTAGAGTGCCTTGCATTCAGTGTGTGGCAAAGCCTGGAGTACATTTATTGTTGCTGTTTTGGAATTGAATTTGACTTTTCTACTTTCTATGGGACTGAGTGAATTTTGTTTGCAGCTGTTTCAGTCTCCTGTCAAATACTTGTTCCTTGGTGTTGATGGAGAGGTTTCTCCAGCTTTCAGTCAAGGTCTGCCTGATTCCCATCTTCAACATCTGACCTGAATGTCTTTCTAAGTAGCAGAGTAGTGAAAAGAAAGTTTTTACACCAGCTGTTGTTTTGGAATTTTGTTAATGCAGTCAGACTCCTCAGGCACAGATCATTCAGTTCTGTGCTGAATAACTTACTATACTGAACTAAATGAGTTCCTCCTATAGCTACCATTAACAGAGAAATTGTGCTCAGATGAGCTCCAGTCAGTGCAGTCTCAGTCAGATGTTCTGGTCTCACATGTTAAAATGAGGTGTTAAGATCTCTTGTTGGACTGAGGCAGAAGTTTTGTTTGAGAATCAAAGAATTTTAACAGGAAGGGACCTTTGTAACTTGATTTTCAGTGTTCTGGGGATAGTTTTACCTGATTCACTGCAGCATCAACCAGCTGAACTGGTCACCTGAACTTTCATAAGGCTTTTAGCTAGAGAAGAGCAGAGCTGGATGTGGAGGGGACTTGGCAAGTGGGCAGGATGCATAATTTTGGAAGGCCCTGAAATTTGTGTCCGTTTGCTTTGGCTGCTCCACAGGCACATGTTACCTGTGCATTAGTGTGTAGGGTTTTTTTTGTTTTTCCATGTTGGGGGCCTGACCTGCAGGAGAAACTGGTCATCTTGGATCAGACAAGTGCTGAAAGTGAACATTCCTTGGGAAATGGTTGAGGGCACTGTGCAAGTACATCCCTTCTGCCCCTTCCCAACGACCCAACCAGCAAATAATCCCTTGCAGCCCCAGGGCTGGTGTGAGCAGAAGAGCAGAGGGGAGGCAGGCAGAAAGTGGAAGTGCCCCTGGTGACAGCAGTGAGGATTTATGTGACATCAAGGTGATTTGCCTGACAGCCTGTAGTTCCCTCCCGAGTTCTGTGCTCTGAAGTACTACATGGATCTGTCACCTTCCCAGAGAATGAGGCAATAATTTACACTGTGAATAGTGCAGTGAAAGTCAATAGGAGAAGGAAGGTGCCATTCAGCACAAAAGCTGACAAAATCTGATTGTTAAGTACCAGTCAGTACATTAAACTTCATATCTCTGTAAAGAGTGAGGAGGGAGAGAGAAATACCTTGTATAACACGGAGACATGTTACAGAAGACAGATGCCAAGTGAATACTTTATAAAACTTGGGTGGTTTAATGCATTTTTTTGGTAGGCAATAGACTGCCTTTTCTGTCTGCCCTTCGTTGTGACAGCTGCAGTGTGTCATAGACTTTAAATCAACAGCAAGCAGTGGAATGTCTTACTCTGGCTGGCATAGAGCTGCTGTTCCAGCCCGTGTTCTTTGGAGATGGCTTCCCCAGCACACCAGCTGGCTTGACTATTTTGAGACTTGGACTTTTGTTTGCAAATTTGCTGACAACTCAGCAAAAACACACCCGTGATTAGGAATTGAATGTAATTCCAACACAGATGTTTTGTAGGTATGTCTGGAAGGAAAAAAGGCTGGCAAAAAGTAGTAGTAGAAGGAAAGAGAAATTGAAATCCTGATTATCAAGTAGAAAAATAATCAGATACCATGAGCAATGATTGATATACTCAAGGCAACACCTGGAAGCAGAGGAAGTGTGACGTAGTACAGTTTGCCGAAATTACTTGTGCCCTTATGTGGAAGGTTGATAAAGATGTGTTTAAAAGGTATGAAACAGTTTCCAATACAGTCAGTGATTGAGTTCACAGTTGTTCTACTGATGTTGGAAGCCAACAAGAAGTTACAAATGGATTATGGATGGTTCTTGAGGAACACATTGTTTAGAAAGGTGTTTCAAAGCTGAGGAATATTAAAACAATTTGTGCTATGGGAAGTGGTTGCTGACTTTTGTTTTCAGACTGACATGGAAGGTTCATCATCTGAGTTCTGCTGCATGAACATCTGCATTCTGTGAAGCCACCAAATGCCAGTCCTTGTCCTTGTCCACCAAATCTGAGACACCCAAATCTCTCCCAGTTTATTTAGGAGAAGCACATTCTCCTGGTACTCACTTAGTGCTGGAGATGAATGAATGAGCAAAATGACTTAGTCAGAAACACTTGTAAAGAAGCAAAACTTTCAGAATTCAATAGAGTCAACTTTTTGTTTTTCAAAGCAAACTAAGAATCAATTAAAATACAAGGTGAAACCAAGGCTCTCAAATAATTACCATTCTGAAATTGGAGGGATTTTTAAACCATGGAAATTAGCAGTAAACCAGGACCAGAATTGCAGGGATTTTTAAAGCATGGAAATTAGCAGTAAACCAGGACCACTGTAAATACTCCATCACAATGTGTCTTGTTCTCTATGCAAAACAAATCTGATCTGCCAGTTTGCATCATATAGTTTTCTTC
Organism: Acanthisitta chloris; assembly: GCF_000695815.1. NCBI lineage: Eukaryota > Metazoa > Chordata > Aves > Passeriformes > Acanthisittidae > Acanthisitta > Acanthisitta chloris. Next base: position 39,298 of record NW_008662676.1, read on the forward strand.
AGGTTAAAAACATACCTGGTTGAATGTGGAGGTAGGATTAGAAACTTCAATACAGGGTGTAGGTCATCCCCTTTTTTAGTTTACCTAGAAATGTAAAACTAAGATTTACCTTGTCCTTGCCCATCAGGCTGAAATAATTAACCTGAATGCCTTGAAACACAAGGATTTTCTCTTTTGGTTCTTAATTTCTAGTAAGACTCCATTAATATTAAAATTTCTTCAATCTCCAGTGGAATCTGTTAATAACTTTATGCAGTGTCAAGGAAAATAATTGATGCATGGAAGGTGTTTAGAAATAGAGTTAAGTCAAATGTTCCACTAGTTGTTCTTTGTTAAAATAATTTACATCTTGATTTGTTATGTAACAAACCTTCATTTATTTCCCTTTCCTAAATGGCTTTTCTCACCTTTTTTTTTTTCCTTTGGAACCCCCTTAAATGATTGATGGCAACCTGGCAAAATTTTTCCAAAATCAGATCTTTTTCTTTGGCAACAAGAAGATAAATAATATACTTGAGCTTCTGCCATTCCACAAACCAGCACTGTATGTGCTTTCCTCTTGCCACAGCCTGTCCCCACTCTGAATCTTGGGGTTTATTTCTGGCTCTCTAATGGTGAACTCCTGTTTGGTTTTTTTCTTTTCCTTTTATTTTGAAACATTACAACTCAGTCTTAGCAACACGTCTCTGCTTTAAGGAAGGGAGAAATTGGCATGTGCATTAATCATTTGGATGCAGCCACAGTAATTCAGTAGGTGTCATGGTGGGAAACATGGTACCTGGAAAGGTTATGGGTACCTGGAAAGGTTTGGGGCTTTTTTGTTCTGTTTGAAATGTTTCTTTGGTGCTTTGAGGATGAAGTGCTGAGGCAGGAGGACATCACCCCTGGGCCTGGGAGGGGAGTGTTGATATCCCAGGGTATGTCTCTAGGTCTGGGAGGGGGAGTGTTGATATCCCAGGGTATGTCAGCCTTCCTTGCTGTGTTGTATAGTAGGTGACAGTCATTGGTATTTCAATTCCTGGGCTTCCTGGCTTCCTTCCTACATGGAGATATTGGATTAGGGTGAAGATGTGATACTCAAAGTGACAAGTTGAATTGTGTATGCAGCCAGCTAACACTGAAGCTGCTGGGAGCTTGGCTTCTCCAAACTGTCTCTGTCTTGCACTCTGTCCAAATCTCATCAGTGCACCAAGAGCAAAACTGCATTTTCACCACCTAAATCTTGTGGTGTGTGGTTTGAGTGTGAGCCCTGTATAGGTGCTCTGGTGTTACAGCTTTGTATGATTCAGTGTATTCCTGTGCAGGTGAGATGAGAGAAAAGAAAAAAACTTTCAATTACAATCTTGCATTACTGTAAGTTACCATTATACATCTAATTGTGGCCTATTTGCTACTTCATGTTGTGGTGAATTGGCATAGGGGTCTCAAAACACATTAGGGTTTTTTTTCAACTTCAAGCAAAAAATTTAAAACTGAAGCCTCAGGTTTTTTCAACTGTAAGCAAAAAATTTAAAACTGAAGCCTCAAATCTCTTTTTTAATCTCAGAGAAAGAGCAGTGGTGTCTATGTTTTTCAGTCAGTACCAAGGGTATTGACTTTCAGCACAGGCTAAAAATTCTTAGCACAATTACAGTGCATGTCTATTTTTGAAAATCTTAAATTGATTTTAAAAAACATTATTATCATTTAAACAGACACTCCAGAGATGCATTTGTATTTCTGAAATTATTCAAATTGTGTTGTAGGTATTTATTACACACATTTTGCATATATTCCAGGTAGCTATTTTTGCTCTGCATCTGTTTATGAACATTTTAATCTTTGGTTAATACCCTGGAAGCCACAGGATGATGGGCAGGTGAGGTGGGACAAAACAATTCCATTCCTGTAGTATTCCTAACTTCCATCATAGGTGCAGTCAGCAGAGATTGATGGGCAGGTGAGGTGGGACAAAACAATTCCATGCACTCCTGTAGTATTCCTAATTTCCATCATAGGTGCAGTCAGCAGAGATGTAGTAATAAAAGAAAAGCTCAGCTGATCTCAGTTTTGAGAACATTTGCTGGTTTTTTTGTCAGCTTGAGCCACTGGTTTTGTGCAGCTCTCTAAGAGTGTTGCATCACACTTAAAAAAATAAGTTGGTGAAGTTTGAAGTCACTTACTGTAAGAAAATGCAGTTGGATTGAGCACACTTGAGAAGATCTGGAAGTAAAGGTACACACTGTATTATTTGTCACCACGGTTATTTCAGTCTATGAACAGAAAATGGACTTTGTTTTGAAACTCAGTTTTTAGCTCTGTTTTTTTTCCCCATTACCCAGCACAGTGTGTTGCAGGTGGTTGGGGTGGGGAGAAGGAGGAGCCCTACAGGGTACAGGGATTTCTGGTGCCTGTAAGGGATGTGAAGTGCAGTGACAGCTGGAGCAGCAATAGCTCTGCAGGTAGGATGGGACAGAAATGCTAAACATTGCAGGTGTGCTGCAGTGACAGATCTAACTACCTAGTTCCTATTAAGTACCTCAGCAATCCCTTTGATTTTATTATTCATGCTACAAATACTAGTATTGCAGATATGGTTAGAATTAAGCACAACTTAATTTTCAGTTCAGGGAGTAATGCTCCAAACTTGATTATTTCCCTAGGATATCTCTTCATCTTGTTTGGTTTATTTGTATTTTTATATGTATTTTTATATGTTATTGTTCTTAGTCTTATTACTGAGCTGCAAACCTGCATTGTGCATTTTTAAATTAGTTTTCACAAGCTCAGAAATAAATCTCAGTGAGAAAAAATGTGAAATAAGGCAGATCAACCTTTACAAATTGCAGGGCAATCCCAGACTGCTGTTTTACTACAATTTTCGTGTTATCTCTGCCTGGATTAAGAACAAAACTCTTTAATATAGAGCTGCTCTGAAGTTTTATTAAACCAGTTGCTTAGTGTGAAATTAATTTGTTCAGGAAGGAATATAAATCAGCAGAGGTGAAAGAAAATTGATTTTTATACCACCTTTCACTTGTTGCACTCTTAGTAGTATTAGCTTCATTAGACTCTTGGAGTGTTTATAGGTATTATAAAACATTTAAAACTTGATATATTGAGGTACTTGAATGGGTTTCAGGCATTAGAGGATTATATTGAGATTCTATTGCTATCAATCTAGTATTTGGCACATTGGGAAGGAAATGTGTGCTTTATTTTCATTATAGCCATAAAGACAACTTTGCTGTCTGACACTAGAGAACTGATACATGCAGTGAGGAACTCCCAGACTTTGAAACAATGCTGTATCATCCGAGGTAAAATCTGTGTAAATAGCAGTTTGACATGTCTATTGGAAGTGACAGAAGCTAATTGGAATTGTGCTAGAATTCATATGCACTCCAGTTTGGGGGGCATGTCGCTTTTGTTCTGCTCAGGCTAATTCCATGGACATTACCAGGCATTGCAGGAAATTCCCAAGAAATGGGATATTAGAGTAGTTTCTCCCTTGCAGTGCCTGTATAATTATATTGCTATTACAGCACACATGCTAACATGGTGAAGTATTTTGCCATGAAAGAGAAGGATGACCTAGAGAAGACAAAAAATACTGATAAATCCCAAGACATACAATACAGTTCACTTCTTTGTCTTAAACGTTTCTCAGTGCAGTTTATTACTGTGTGCTCTAAACTTTAGAAAAAAATAAAGGTTTTAAATATCTTGCTGACAGTGTGGAGTCTCTGGCTCTTATTTTATGATGCAGCAAATATAATTTGTCGTCTTGTAGTGCTGCTTGTCTTGGTACATAGGGAAAATGAAATCAAGAAATGGTATTAAACATGTAAATTTGGAATTGTTTTGGAAGGCAGTTCTGCAGGAAAACTTGTAGATATACAGGGAAAATGCTAAGTGTTAATAGTGGGAGTTCTGTGAAGTTGCAGTATAAAGAGTCATTGCACAAAGCGAGAGTTGTCATTTTCAAAGTAATATGGGGAGTAGGAAAAGAGATGGAATCATTTAAATATAAAAGGCAATGAAATGGAATGAATCAAAGTATGACTAACAAGGTGATTTAGTGAGATGTAGTTAAGCTGGATGCAATGTGATTTTAAAAGAAAGGGGTAGATTCGGTAATAGAAATGTAGACATTTGAAGCAAAATACAAAATAAGCAAAAGAGTCTAAGGGGAGCTAATGTTTAGTGACAGTATTTTCAGTGTAAAAACTATTAGGCATTTAATTAGAATCTTATTCACTTTAAACCACCTCTTACATGCATAACAAAAAAAGAAAGGGAACAAGTTGTCAGGTTGTTGTAATGTAAAATCAACATTGAAAAGGAAAAATAAATGGGCCATGGCACTGTGTCAGTGTAAAATAAACAATGAATTTTACTGTGAAATAAGCAACGTTGGATAAAAAACAAGTAATAAAAGATGAGTAAGACTGAGAGATAAAATTAAGTGTAAATAGCAGCTAGAAGCTCATTCTATATAATGGGCAAAACTGAAGTAGTTTGCAGTTTGTGGAAGGATATTAGCAACTGCTCCTTGTTAGTGACCCAATATAGGCCTAGACACTGGTTAGGTCCCAAGGTTATAGATCATTTCCAGTGGTTTTGGCTTCACAGCCAAATTTGGGCAAGTTCATAAATGGTTTAAAGTAGTGGATTTCTGACTCAAACGATTTGGCCCTGCAAGAAGAAACTGCACACCTTATTTGAGGTGTTCCTGTCTGATGAGCAAGGCAAGGACTGGGTACACAGTGTACTGATATTGAAATAAAATATGCCCTGCTTTTTTACCAATAGCTGAATACAGACTCAAATTGTATTTTCTCATTCAATTGTTTCTCTCACTAAATGGGACATGCTGTTGTTTATTTTATAAAAGGAAAAATCCTGATTCCTTTTTAGATTAAAAGAAATATTCAAAATGAGCTCTGCGCTGAGAATTTGTATGCTGAGCCTGTCAGACTGTGAATCTTTATTATTACTGAGCTTTATCCTTGAGTACATAGCTTGCAATTCAGTTTGAATATTAAGTGTCAGGCTCAAATGCACTGGTGAGAGATTTGCAGCAGCCAGCAGGTTCCTGTCCCAACCTTGGCAGCCTCTGACCTCTCTGCTCATTGATAAGTGGTCTTATTTCACAGGTGTCAGCTTACTGGTGTGAAGCTCCTGATGCTGTGAGTGATGGAGAAGGTACCATTACCTGCAGACTGTGATTTTCCTGGGACACTGGGAAAGGTTATGGAGGAAGAAAAAAAGAGATGTTTGGAACTGGTCATTCAGAAATGTGAAGGAAAACGTGTGATGCTTACAAATCTGGTTCTTTTTCTGCTTGGCTGTAGCACACTTGGAAAGGACTTCAGTTAAAAATCCCTCTTTTTGTTTGTTTACAGATTACAAATCTGGGCCAATGGTTCTGTGTGCCTGGGCTATAGGTTACATGATTTATATTGAGTCCTTTATCCTCCCATGAAAACTGTGTTGCTCTTGGGGAAAACCTACCACATTCCTTTGACACAGCTGTGCTTCCTCCTTTCTTTTCTTCTGATCAGAGGAGAGTACTTGAACTCCAGTGTGGCATCTGCATGGACTTTTCTGTACTTGTGGCTTTACATTTTGCTATCATAATTCATTACACCCAGCTGGAAACAACAACAAATGATTCTTTTAAAAGGAGCCCCAGCCCAAGGCTCTGTGGTTTTGTGTAAAATAAGCACTAACTTCTGTCTTAAAATCAGTTGTAGTCATTATACCTAGCAGAAGTAAATCTGCAGATGTGGAAGATATATATTTTTTTACTGTTTGCTTCTTTTTCCGACTAAGACCTGACTTTGTAAAGTAAGACTGAGCTCTTACCCGTGATGAAACTGAGATAGCCCATGTGCAAAGGGAGCTATAAGTTCTGCTTTCTCTCCAGTAATCAGCCTGTGATGGGTCCCCCGAGCTGTGGCTGGGATCCAGCATGGTTCAGTGATGTGCTGGGAAGGCTGGACCCTTGCAACACCTGATGACTTGAGGAAAGTCCATTTCCATGAAGATTGGTATTTGCCAGCTAACCCATCCCACCCCTTCTCCATCCAGTGCGTGAAACGATGCTTGTGTATTTCGAGGTGATAAAAATGTCTTTGGATCAGAAAACGTGGAATGTCTACCCAAATGAGATGGGTTTGTTTGGTTCTGTCCACAAGTAGAATGTGCTGTACCCTCTAACTGTTGTTTTTCTGCTAGGACTCAGAGCTGCAGCCTAGGCTTGTGCTGTTCCTGTAAGAATAATTATATCATAAATCATGAAGCTGTTGGATAAACTGATGGGTTTTGTTTTCTTTTCCTTTGGTGACTATATTTTCCCTTATTCTAATCTTTAATTTCAGATGGTATTTGTGAACATCTAAAGCTCTTAAGCAATGTCAAGATTTTTCCTGAAAAAAAAAGAATAAAAATAGATAACTTTACTATTCTTCTCTCTACATCTGAAATTTCTTTCCAAATTGCATTGCTTATACAGGCACGATTCGTTTCTTGACCTATGATAGATGAGAGCACCATTAGTTTAAAAATGCAGAGTGTAAAATGGCTATTCTGGAAGTATAATGTTCCTGCTTTTTAGTGTTTGTCAGGAGCAGGGTGTTCAGGGCTAAAAGCTCAGCACTGGAATTGATGGGAGGACTTCTCTGCAGTGGCAGCTCAGAACAGTTAAGCTTTTTCAAATTACTTTGTTATTTCTGCATCTCCTTTGAATGCCTTATCCCTCATGTTTGTGCGAAATGATCTTTTAGTCTAGCGGGCACAGCAGTGTGTTACCATGGTTAACATGGGAGTAATCTTGTGCTGCTTGTGGAATTCTTCTACCTGCTCACGTGGCAGAACACTCTGTAGTGTACAAGTGAGGAGGAAAAAAACAAAAACCTGAAGAAAAGTTCTAAAACTGTTGTTTGTTCAGTAGTAGCCATAACAGCTCTAATAATAGAGAAACTCAGTGCCTGGGGCTTTGCCCCTTCCCTGTGCTGACAGGGGAGCTCATTCTCCCAGAGCACAGGCTCATGTGTTTGTAGAAAGCTTTCTTTGCAGCCAAAATTTTGAAAGATGCTTTTTTGAGGGACCAATATTTCTTTCAGCTTCATAGTGTGCTTACTTTATACTTAATACGGCAGGTTTTAGGCTGCATAAATTCTTAAATGTCTGCATGGCCTCAGTCACAGCAATAACCATTTTGAACTCGGTGGCTTACCTTATTTGTTAAATTTTTTTGCCTTTATTGAAGATTTCTGGTAGTTACAATCACAGGAAGGGGGAGAACCCTTGCAAATGATGCCTTGATCTCAAGCAGGACATGGAAAGAGAAGCAAGGCTTGTATGAGGATATCCCAGTCTTGTTCTGTACTGCAGTCTGTACACTGCTGCTGCACTGTAGGGCTCAGAGGAGGCACGAAGAACTTTTTGCACAGCTTGTACAGTATTTAAAAATATTTTAATAGATCTGTGGCATTTTTTCCTCTGTAATACCAAGCAATTATGAATGCAGTGGTCATCACAATCTGCACTGTACAAATGAGAAACTGTATGTATGGTGTGTTGAAATTCTTACCTGTTCCTTGTCTCTTGTCATCACATTGTATGGAGTGTGTGCTAAGGGGCATAGCCCTAAAGATAGGAAGGTTACACTGCAGAGTGATGCCAAAGGCCCAGGACAGAGCTGAGATCAATTCTGTTCTCACCTTTCAGCTGTCTCCCCTCATGTACAGATATAAGCACAGAATGGAGTATCAGCCAGGATAGTGCAGTGCATTAACATTTGGACTTTCTACTTATGCCAAGAGAAAGTTGTTATGCCAAGAAAAGCTATTCAGTTTCAAATGCTATTTGGACAAATCCCTACTCCCATTCACCAAATCTCAGTATTATTCCTCCTATCACAAAGAAAACATCCATGATTCCTGTGTACAGCAATATGCTCTCTGTACTCCCAAATGTACAGCCAAATGGGCTGCTGCCATTTTAGTTTTGAGGCAAAAGTATAATTTAATTTTGATAGATCAGACGTTGAAACTTCACAGAAAATTATTTTCACAGGACCTTGCACGATTCTTCATTTTATTGTGAATATTAGCTTCTAGCAATACTTGCAGCTGTCTTCTTAATAGTCTTCATAATATTATTCTTTGCAGTGATACCATATATCCTATGTACACATTCCTGACTGTATTTTCAGTGTAGCTGGTTGTACCTTTTCCCTTCTACACAAAACTTCACTCCAGACAATGTTATATCAGATGTTTTTCTAGTCTGTGAGTTGTTTCTCTACTTCACAGGGTACAGTCTGTGCTCAGTGCTTCATTCCTCCCAAGATTCTTCTCCTTTAGAAAGCTGACCCAGGGCACCTTGCTTGGATCCCACTCTTGTCACACAGACAGCATTCCCTGGTGACACAGGGGCCACCTTTGCTTCACAGCAGCAGCACTACTGAGAGGAAAAAGGAATGAGAGTCTGAACACACATCCATCATGCAGCTGGTGACTGTGCTTGCATTGCCTGCCAGGTTTAAGCACTGAGACTTCAAATGCAGATGTCCTACAGCCTGGTGGCAGCTGCTGGAGGGAAGGGTGCCAGAAACTGAGTCCATGCTTTTCCCACAGAGCACAGTCCGACTGGGTCTAAGCACGGAGGGCAGAGCCAAGTCTTGGAGACCGGGTCTGTCCATTGACTGCCCCAAGCAAGGTAGTGAACCAGGCCCAGGAACTGTCTAGGAGGTCCAGGAGCAGCAGTTCCTTGGGACAGAGAGAGGACAGGGACTGGGTGACAATGTGGGTGTGAAATTCCCGCAGGAAACCAAACTAAAAGACAGGCTGGAGAGAAGGTCCAATATAGGTCTCGGGGGTCGACCCAGGAGACAGGTTGTCTACAACCCATGTCTGAGGGTCATCCAGGGCTGGAGATGGGTAACCCCATGGTACAGTTTAGGCAGGAGCCAGAGCCTGAGAAATAGTCTCTTTTTCCTATTGTAATAAGAAATGCTGTTCTGTCAAATATTCATTAGAATGATCACGTTCCCCAAAAAAAGCCTTACTAAGGTGATGCTTAAGACTTATGATTAAATTTAATGGCAGTAAAGTGCAGCTAGGAAAGCACAGTAAATGGTTTCAATCCACCTCTTCCAAGGCTAATCAGTGCAGTGAGCTGCTCTGTCTATGTCGAGTGTGCTGGTATAAATATCAAATGTGGTTTATCGTATTCCAGCTGCATTTCTTGTTTTTTTTTCCCCTCCTTTTCCCTTTTTTTAACCTGATGTTCTAAGGATTTCCTTTTAGTGCCTATGAACATCTCCTTTTGACAGACAGTGCAAATTAAAAGATATGGCTGGGCAAAGGAAACTGGAACCCAAATATGCCCCCTGGGTTTTCATTTACAGTTAGAAGCTACAGACACAATTACTGCTGACAGAAATTCAGAAGCCAGTGGCAGAGTGCATGTGGCAGTAGACTCATGCCAGGCAGTAATTGGGAAGATTATTTTTAATCAGAGCATATCCTACAGCCCAAACATTAGAAATCTCTTGTAAGGCTGACAGGAAATTAAACTGAGACCAAACAAAAAAGCCTCAAAATAGAAGTAATACGGTTAGAAGTCTAATGATGGCAAAACTCGCTGCTTGTTGTGTTTGGCTGTTATCTAAAGGGAATGGCTTTTAACTTGCAGCAACAGATATCATTGTTTAATTGCATATTTAGAACAGAATTAAAAAATATCAGCTCAGATCAATTTCTACGTAGGCTTTTGATAAAGGTGGGAAGCAGTAGATGTTAAGTCAGACTTAGTAATTGTGTACATGTATTAGTAGTAATTTTTATTATTGCTTTGGGTTAGTTTTTTTTCTTTAATGCTTAAGGAAGGTACTTCTGTGGGAAAATAATAACATGTCTAGGATACTCTTGGAATGCTTGGGTCTGGTAACAGTTTATGAAGCTTGAATGGCCTGGGGCTCTGTTTGTCAGTGATCCTGCAGAGTTTGCTTTGCTCCTTTGGGCTGCCTGAGCTGCTGCCCCGAGGGAGAATCACCCAGGGCTCCTGATGCTTGAATATGTACCTGAACCTTTCATCTGAAAACACAACTTTTTCATTTTTAAGTGACTCTTAAAACATCATCATCTCTGTCAAACTTCTCCATCCACACTTAACAGGACTTGTTCCAGCTGACTCTTCAAGTTTTCCTTTTTTTCAGACCAGGAGGAGCATTGTGGACTGTTGCTCTGCAGTTGGTCTGCAGGATGGTGCTGCTGTTCTGATGTTTGTCTGTCACACAGAAATGTTGGCAAGACCAGATGCAGGCAAAATGTTGCTAATTGGGAATTTATTTCTGTGCGAAATGTGTAAAACAGGAGCCTATGCCATGTTTTGCTACAATTTATTATACTTGTGGCAAAGAAAATTTTGTGTTAAAGTGTATATCTCGTGTTTCTCCACAAGATTATTTGTAGCTGTGTGGGCAGTCGTAATGACATTTCATGTCAGTATGAACAACAAGGTGTAACATCCAAGCCCAGACTCAGATAGGTTATCTTGAGGCTTGTAAATAAGATTTTATCAGAATGTTGGATTTTTCCCACAAAAATACTAGCATTTTTCTGTTGTATTTCCTTCTACAGAAAATTGCTTCATAAATCTTACGAATATGACTGAAAATCTTGCTTGTTGTTTTGATATTGCCTGAGGAGCTGCTTAACAAGGCAAGTAGACTTGGTAAGAGGCAGTTTCTGCAGAGTGGTCTGCATGAGCCCTGAAAGTAGAGTGCCATGCTGTCTCGTAGGTGCTGGAATGTCATCAGTGGAATGTCATGGGGTTTGCATGCACAAGGAGTTGGAGTGGGCAGGTGTGCTGTACTGCTTCAGGCAGGGCTGGATATTTCCTTGGATGGGGAGAAATCTTTACAAACCCTTGCAAAGTTTGTAAACTTGCCACTCTTCCTTTAGTCCAACAACACATCAATAAAATAAACTTGACATTGGAATGTGCTGCCCAGGGGGGTGGTGGATTCACCATCCCTGGAGGTTTTCAAGCTGAGACTGGATATAGCCCTTAGTGCCATGGTCTAGTAACCACAATAGGGTTGGACTCAATGATCTTGGGGGTCTCTTCCAACCAGGTTGATTCTATGATTCTATGATCCTGTGATCTTCAGCTCAGGAATTTATTCACGTGGGGGGCTTGGGCAGTAAGACAGTTGCAATTACTGCTAGTTGCTTCACTTGTGAAGTTGACTCTTACTCTGATAGATGCTCTCCTAGTGATGGGCCCAGCTCTGGAGGAGACCAAAATACAACTATGTTTGCTGTTCTTGATTGTCACTTTTTCATATTCTGAAGTTTTGAGGCTTTTTATCAGTATGTGTGAATGTTGCATTACTGGCTGACATGTTCCCAGAGCATGTGCATTTCCAGGACTTGTTACTGTTTATCCTCAGCTGCTTTAGAGATAGTTTGTACTGATTTTTTATTTGCTGCTTCATTGAATTTTTTGTTTGTTTCAAATGAAATCACACATAAGGAGGAATGTATTTTGTGAAAAGGTATTCAATAAACTGACTGTTTGGAATTTTGTTGAAGTGGATAAAAAGTATATTAAATTTATCTACAGAATGGATTGGTTCTACATGGACCTAGGTGTGTATTACCTTTGAAGACTCAAGATATGAACAGTGTTTCTATTTCCAGGAGTATTTGTATCAGAGAGTACATATTGCTACTTGCCCATGGAAAGGAGAAATGCTAGTAGGGAGAATCTCTTAGGTAAAACATGACTGAGCTTACTGTAACTTCTAAAATTCAGTGAATAATTCAGGGCAATGTTACATGTCGCCAGCTGCTCATCAATAAGAAAGAGTGGCATGGAACAGAGAGTTACTCTATTGGAATTCCCAGCTACATGCCTGTAAAATATATTCTGAATGGCCCCTTTTGGTTATGTATTTTATGATAATTTTTCTCTTGCAAAATTGCTTCAAGTTTTCAGCTGAAGAATACACACAAAGTAAATCACAGTTGTGTGTTCCTATTGAACCAGAAACGTGTGCTGGGGAAAGTTTACAACTGTGGCTTAGGAATGTCTATTTTAGTAGGTAAGTTCATTATGAAAACACAGTTTTTTGGTTTCAAGTGCATTGCAAGCTGTCTGTAAATGTTTACTCTCTGTTGAAAGATTAATTAAAAAATAATAAAATCCTTGTTGGTGCTTGTGAATCAATAAGCAGATTTTGCTGTTTGGTTTTGTACTACAATAAAAATGCACTCAGGACCTGATAATGTATGCAGCCCTTCTTGGGACAGCTAATAATGCATTAGCAATTGTATTATTTGTTGAACCTTTAAGCCTACCTGCAGCCTTCCATGGGCACAGGACACAAACATCAGCTCCCCTGAATCCCTTCTTCCCAGTAAGACTGTATTTTTCTTTTCCTAGGAAACTACAGAGAAGCCCCATGCAAGTGGTGCCTATTGTTTTCATGATCGGAGTCTCCTTTCAGTAAGTCACCGATTTGTGTTGTTTATTTTCCTTGCAATTGGGCTGAAATCTCTGTTGTGCTGTCACAAGGAATGAAGAAATACTTTAGACTCCCAACTTGCTGTGCTGATGCTGATGCTGCATCGCAAGAATAATAGACCACGAGTGAAAGGTCTTTTAGTCTTCAGTGAACAGCAGCTAGTGACATACTTAGAAAATAATCTTGCCTGTTTCTGGCTGTAGGTTAAAGTGATTTTCTCTTGTATTTCCCTTGTACATGTTCAGGTTGTGTCACTATCGTGTTTGGTTTACCCTTGGCTGAGTACTTTGTATACAGATTAGTCACAGACACCTTTTTCTCATAGAACAGCTATGGATAATGAATTCATCATGCTTTGCTTTTTAAGTGCTCTCCTAATGTCAGAATAGGGAATATCATGAATTCAGTTCAAAAACTTATTGAACGTGTGACAAAGTGTTTGTGCTGATGATTTTTTTTCCCTTTTTCCTTTCTGAGAAGAGGCTTTCAAATCTGAAAGACTTCTTGTTCTTTCATACTTGGATTTTTTTTTTCCCAGAAAGTTTTCCATTCTAGCACAAACATAGAAGCAATATTGATTAAGCACTTTTTAATCAGGATGTAACTTTCTGTGCTTATAATAAATACAAAAATATCAGACAAATGTGAGATTATGATTCTTGGTAGCTGTGTATTTGGTACTTCTCAAACAGCTGTTAATAAACCTCTCCTTAAAATAAGCTGCAGTGCTCTAAGATTCTGTTAGGTAATAGGCATTGCTGGATCTGTGTTGGGCTGACTGAGTATATTTCTGCTTTATCTACATTTATAATTATGCTTCTCCTTATTCTACATTGCACAGGTGTACTGAAAAAATAATAGACTAGATTCACTATTTCTGTTGAAATGTTTTAATATTAGTAGCTGAGTTCCGCCCCAACACACAAAGTTTCGTGTCACTGAAAAAATTAGACACACAGTCCTTGCTAGAAATAAGAAGAGTTTTGCATTTATTCCCCTACACTGAACACAATCTTCCTCTTAATGTCTTTGAAAAAAGATTTCATTATTTCAAAAAGACTGCCAGGCTTACTGGGTAAAAAAAAAACCCCTTGTTCATCTTGAGGATAGCTTTAAATCAATTCTGTAGTGCTCAGCATGCTTGTTGCTTTTAGCTTTTCCTCTGTCATGAACAGTATTTTCTATCACAGAATAACCTTACAGCCTTTAGCAGAATTTGATGCAATTGACAGCTTTTGTTAGAAAAATTCTGGTAAAAATTGCATGAATGAGGTTGGGGTTTCCAGCCCATGGGAGACAGTGGTCCCTGAGATAATCATGCAATGTTTTGAGGAAGCTAACATTAATTTCACTGTGAATATAGTGCCTTGGTATCTATAAATGTAGTTTAAGGAAAAGATATCCATTTTCCTTCAACAAGCTAAAGCAGAGATTTGGGATCTGCGACAAGAAAGGAGAAGAAAATGCTCATTTAGAATCTGGGGAAGGTTTAACGCTATCAAACCTCAATGCGCATAATTGGTTTTATTATTTTCCCTTGTGATCATAACCTAAACAGCACAATGACTATCAATCAGCTTCTGGGGCTGAGAGGTCACTCTTTGCCCAGGCTCAGCCCCAAGCTCAGCATGTTGCCTGGTAACAGTCTCTGGAGATGAGTTGGCTCTTAAGTGCACCATATGGCTGGGCGGGATGTCCTCTTCACCCGTGACACAGGGACACATGTTCTACATTGCTGACTAGAAAGTGGTTTGTCCCATTCCCTTACTGAGAAGAAGCAGTTGAAAACAGCCATACCAGTCCCACACAGATGTGTTAAGATGTTGGAATTGTGTGTAATGAAACAAATATCTGTCATTTGTCAAAAATCTCTTGTAATAATCACAGTACTTTTTGTGTTCCGTGTGCTTGAATTTTAATATCATTTCTAGCTATGGTTGCTTTACAGTACTTACTATTTCATTTCGATAGGTAAATATGTTGAGGTAAGTATAGTCTAATTACAGAGGAATCCTGGACTTTAAAATTCAATTTCATAGCCTATGGATTTGTTTGGCATTTGACCTTCTATTAATTGTGCACTAATTCCTACAGTGCACAGGCAAAGCTCAGTGCATTGAGGAAAGCACTAAACAAAGCAATGAAAGACAGTTCCAGAAACCAACTGAAAATAAATATGATGGGCAAAGGAGATAGGATTGTTCCAAATATCCAATGGGAAATCAAGAACAAAGAGTGACTGGCAAGCAGTTTGTAGCAGAAATGGATGTAAAAATCTAGATAAGCAGAGTTTTCATACCCTTAACTGGAGCGATTTTCCTGTTCCATTGGGACAAACTGGAACTCTTTAAAGTGGGAATGCTGTAGTGCAGTGCTAGGCAGCAGCACAGGCTATGGTCTGCCTGCTCTGGCTCTCGTGTGCCAGTTCAAACTGAAATACAGAGCCTGGGATTGATCTTGTGTGTAATGACAGTGATCTGCACAGGTGAAATGGAGGTTGCTGGGGTGGTCCCAGCGCAGAAGGCTGAACACTTGGCAGTGGCTGTGGTACATTTCTCTGGCTTATTTGAAGAGATGAATTACTGTGCTTTGCCCTCTCAGACACACCTCCCTTGCCTAAAGCTGTAATCCTTTGGCAAACAACACATTTCTCTTTGGTATTCAACCCAAGTTCTCTGAAAAGAGCTCAGGAAAAAAGCAGAAGAAAGGTATTTCCATGTTTTGCAGAAAGGTTATGCAATTACTTTTGGAGAGAGAAGTTTTGCATTCTTGGCCATTCTATTGGTTTTTCTTACTCTTGAGATTGTGTATAGTTGTTACATCCTATGCTAAACACACTGTACTTAAGTGATCTCATTGTTTTGTTACTTGGCTAGAAGATTTTAAAGTAGTAGAGAAAGAATGACAGAGTGGTGCTGCTCCATGTTAGTTTGATAGTTGCATCCTTTGGGCTGCCCAGGGAGGTGGTGGATTCACCATCCCTGGAGGTTTTCAAGATGAGACTGGATGTGACACTTAGTGCCATGGTCTAGTAACCATGGTAGGGTTGGACTCAATGATCTTGGTGGACTTTTCCAGCCAAGTTGATTCTAAGATCTGCCATGACCCTGGTGGATGTGAGTGCCTGTAGACCAACAGGCTGTAGCTCTCAAAACAGTCTTACCTTGGCTCCTTCTTCAGTCTGTCAGTGACACAGAGCTACTTGCTGTGCTGTAAGGGCCTATAAAACCAGGTAAAGAAGGGCATTTAAACCCCTTTTCCTACACAGAGCTACTTGCTATGCTGTAAGGGCCTATAAAACCAGATAAAGAAGGGCATTTAAACCCCTTTTCCTTTAGAGTAAGCTGCATTTTCCTTGGAATTGTAAACATATGGAAATAAACAACAGAAAAATAGCTGTTATTGCATTGAGATTATTTTTATTATAGGGGATTATGAGTCCTTTTTCCCCTCATTAAACACATCTTTTAAAATTGTTAATACATTAAATCTATTTTCCAAAACAACATAGCATGCCACAGAGGAATCTGAGGAGTTTAGAATGATCTAGGGATTTCTACCTGAGAGGCAAGAACATAATAATTGTGAAAGAAAGCTATTATAAAATACCACAAGTCTCTTAGAAATAAAACACTCTCTAACTTTATTCTAATAAACATGGAAGAAAAAATATTTTAATGATTGTATTATTTATTCCTCTCTGTATTCTGATGTAGCCCGAATGATAGTATTAGTCCAGAGAGTTGAATATTTTTTAAATTGCAGCACTTTGAATTACTGATATGTGCAAATTACAATAAAAAAGGGACGAAGAATGGTAGTTAGAGAACGTAAATGATGCAGTAAGTTCTGCTCCATTACTTCATCCAAGCTAGGATGGGGAACTATTTAGTTGTTAGTATCTGCTCCTCTGTCATATAATTCATTGTTGTTTTGCAATATCTTCAAATATCTTCAACAGTTATTGTAGGAATTCATTAAGGACCAGAAGCAGTGAGGCATTTACATGCTCCTAATGATGAGCAGGAGAATATTCTCAAGGATGTTTTTTCTTCAGAAAAAGCTTAACTAAGGTAACTGAGCCTGACCTGTGTTTGATTTTTTTGCTAGTGCTGGTGGAAGGGAATTCAGTGTTAGGCGGTTGATTGGTAATATTGCTTTTCCATTAGTTAGACACGTATCATTAGATCCACACTTCCTGCACAGGGAACTGAATCCAGCACCTTGGGTTGATTTGGGGAGGCTGGGCTTTTTTTAAGTCTGCATGCTCCAAGGTTTCATTCCCCATAGG
>NW_008662676.1:56130-76071 GCF_000695815.1 Acanthisitta chloris
TGTCATTAATTTGAAGTCAGTAAAGCCACTAATGATCTTGGACAAAAAGAGCAGTTACATGACAGCAGGTTTACATGAGTCACTGATAAATCATCTCTAACTTGTGAGTATCAAGATGGTAGCAGGCTACAAACCAGAATATCAGTGGTCTGCTTCTGATTTGCAGGTGGTTCTGCTGCTCCTTTCACTGAAATAATGATCTTCCTCTAGAAATAAAGGAAGATACTGTCCTTGCTTAGATGCAGATAATTATATCTGTATTTATTTGAGCAGCTAAAGAATTTAGAATTTACTCTCTTAAAATAGATTGAGGAGCATTTTGAAAACAAGAGACAGACTCCTAACACCAGTGGTTTTTTTGGAAATATTACCATAGATTATTTTGAGCTATAACTCTCTAAGTGAAGTTAGCTTTATAATTGTCCCTTGGCTATGTACAAACGTACACGTAAAGAGATATCTTAACAATTTCTTCTTTTCTCCTTCCTCTCTTTTAAGAATGCAGTCACTGTTTCTTTCCGATGGATTCCTCTGTGACCTTTCTAAATCCTCTGTCTTTCTAAGTGATGTTTTAAGTTTACCAAGTAAAAGCTATAGGGGTTGAATATAAAATAACCTTAGTCCCTGAATTTGCTCTGAGGAGCAGCCTGTGTTCTGACACTACCAAGATGTTTCCTCCATGAACATTGTAGTGCAGACATTTCCTTATTCAGGCATTAGGAACATTTTCACATGCATGTAAACACTCAAAATAGCTCATTGGCAATTGTTTGCACTCTGGATATTCTCCAGATTACAGCATTAAGAGGTTTTTGATCAAGTTCATTTCCATAACGTCATGGCATTTAAGAGATATGAAGTCCCAATATTGCTGTGAGATTAGTATGTGCTATTATCTCTTTATTACAGAAGGAGAAGCTAGAAAATTGAGCAGGCTGAGTGATGTGCCAGGAGAAGGACTGTAGCAGAGCTAGGATTTGAATTCATGTGTCTCAAATCCCAAACCATTGCCTGTTACTGGGCCATCTTTCCTCCTCTTCTCCCTCTAATCCAATGCCTTTTATTGTTAATGATTTTTACATTTGACAGTGAAAAGGAATTTAGAATTTCATGCTCTCCCATGTTGCATAAAAATTTGAATTTTTTTCCTCAAGAAAATCATGCAAGTCTTAGTAAAGTCCTATCAGCACAGGGCAAAGCTAATTGAAATGTACTGGTCCTCGTGACGATCTGGGTCATGTCAAGGGTGTTAGCGTTCTTTAATGAACATATACACTTGATCCTTTTTTCTTTGAAGAGCTTAAAGACTTCTGTAACTTTTTCTGGTAATGCTAATTATGTGAAGTGAAGGTACAATCATGGCAAGCACTTGGGCAGTTCAGTGTAGCAAGTGTTGTTAAGTCTAGCAATGATATTCTGAGCTTTGGGGGGTGGTAGCAGCCCGGGCTTGCTGCAGGACTCATTTCTGTGTTGCTATATTTCTGCTGCCACATGTTGGTGTGCTGCTCCATCCTCAGTGCAGCTGCAGCCTGAGCATGGCTGGTGCAGGGAGGGCTGGGTAAGGGACAGGCTTAGCAGTGCATTGGAATGCTGCCCAGGGAGGTGGTGGATTCACCATCCCTGGAGGTTTTCAAGATGAGACTGGATGTGACACTTAGTGCCATGGTCTAGGAACCACGGTAGGGTTGGACTCGGTGATCTTTGAAGTCTTTTCCAACCTGGTTGATTCTATGATTCTATGATTCTAAATGCACCTCAGGCCTGTCTTCACTGGGCCTGCACATGGTGTGTTCTTAGTATGCACAACATACTATATGAGAATTTTACTGCTTCTGGAAGATGTGTGAGGAATCATATAACTGATGGGTCTTTAAATTTTGGATGCGGGATGGCAGTTCAAAAATGGATCTCCAGTGAGGAAGGAGAACACTGGGAATTAAGAACAGATCTGTTGATGTATGATGAAATGTTTGTTCTCATTCTATGTAGTTTAAGAAACTCAGACATAAGAAGCATTTGTGTGTGGTGACATTTACTCTTCCTTCAGGGCTGTTTAGTATCTTTAGAAACTGAGCTATGCCTCTCAGAGCTGCTTCTGACCATGGTCCTTTCTAGAAGCTCATAGCACTGTGGAAATTTTCTAGCATTCATCACTGGGGTTTAGCAATTTGGGATTTCTCACCAAGTAGTTAAGCCTATATCTTTTACAGAGTTGAAATATATTTGCATCTGTTAATGCATTAATGAGAGAGATTTGTCTGCGACCTACCAAAATCACTGCACACTAATCAGGGCAAGTTTGAGCAGATTGGCCAAAGAACAGAGCTCTCATCTGTGTGTGCAGAGGGAGGGAAGCTGTCCTGACAGACGGGCTGCTGACGTGTTTGATCTCCACTCGAGGGAAGCAGTTGGCCAAGTGCTTGTTAGATGAAGCAGGTCTTGGAGACCAGCACACAAGTCATGTTCAACTACCTCATACTGCATTTCAGTCTTGGATCTATCTTCTTTACACTGACAAAGGCAAGAAAGCTGTTTACCTGCGTGTGGTGGGTTGACCTTGTCTGGCAGCTCAACCTCCCCCTGTCCCCCCCAGCTTGCTCACGGTGCAATGAGGGAGAGAATCAAAAGGGTAAAAGCAAGGAAAAAGCCCTCTGTGTTGAGATGACAGTTTAATGAGTGAAGCAAAACTGCACAAGCAATGCAAGAGAAGGAATTGGCTCACTATGGCCCATTGGCAGGTGTGTCACCATTTCCAAGCAGGCAGAGCTCCATCACCTGCAACTTGGGAACACAAATGCCATGAACATTCTCTCCTCCTTCCATTCCATGAGCTTTTATTGCTGAGATCATCATATGGTCTGGAATATCCCCCTGCTCAGTTCAAGTCAGCTGTCCTGGCTGTGTTCCCTCCTGACTTCTTCTGCACCCCCTGACCACTGGTTGAGGAGGAAAAGTGAAAAGAGAAAAAAGAAATCCTCAATGTGCTCAGCAATAGCCTGGCCATAGCAACAACACTGTTACCAACACTGTTTTAGTCACAAATCCAAAATACATCCCCACATGGGCCACTGTGAAGAGAATTAACTCTATCACAGCCAGACTTCATACCCTATAAAACTGCTGCTTTTCTTCCCTGTGAAGTTTCTGCTTCCTTCATCTGCACCCCAGAGGAACAAAGTTTTATGACCACATCTAGGAAAGAGAAGAGAAACATTGTGAGAGTGGTGGTTTTGTTTGTTTGAGGGTTTGTTTCTTGTGGTGGTTTTTTTTCCCCTTATCTTGAAGGATAGTTTGCACAGCTAAATGACCTGGTTATAAAAAAAAAAAATATATATTGGGTCTACACTGAGAAAAAAATTGATCTGAAATCCTTCACAAATTATGTTTTTATCAAGACCAAGTTGTTGTGTGCTATTGATTTTTAGATCTGCACAGCCTACAAGTAATAAAAATTGCGGAGACAAAATAATTTAAGATGGTTTTCTGTCTTTTGTATAAGTCAGGTTAGGGTATTGAAGTACAAATCAATTGCTTTGCCACTCAGATTCCTTGAAACTCAAAAGAAAATTTCAGCATGAGCTATGGTTTCCAAATGTTTGTATTTTCTGGTTCCAAGTCTTTTGCACCTTGGTCACTAGTAGGACACAGGGAGCTATAAAGAACAACCTGCCTACAGCAGGCCTAGGGGAGGCAGGATCAGCATGGATGAATCTTAACAGCAAAAATGTGAAATAGATTTATGCAAAAATCACATGAAAATAGCAAGATCTGCAGAGGCTTCAGTGTGAAGGCAGAAGGGGAGTGAGGAAGGGACAGAGTCCCTTCTCCAGGGCTGGGCCATACTCTCCAACATGCCCTGATGCACCACTTGAGAGAGGATCTCTTACTACTCACCCAGTGGGACTATTCAGATGACAGAAGCTGAATGGATCAGGGCAGAATCCGTTTCCTAGGGGTGGCTTTGGCATTCAGGGCAGAAATTCTGAATATCTGACTCATAGGGGTTCAGATAATACTTCTCTGGAAATGTTTTATTCTAACCTTTAGCTGTGATGAATACACCAATAAAACAAACTAAAGCAGATAGTACACAGGTAATTTTATGTCAGTTCAATACAATTTCTTATTACTGACTCAGGAATGTTAATTTAAGGAATGTGTTTAGGAGGATATAGATTTACAACCTACAGGTGTGCTCAGAGCAGTATACCTTGTGTTTGTTTAATAGGTTGTGGGGAAAAAAATTGTTCTTTTCTACTTGATGTTTAACTACCATAGCAAACCTGCATTTGCATAACTTGATGAATATCATTAGAGCTCAGGTTTTACTTGAGCTCTTTTGTGTACCAAAGGGAGACAGCAGAGACATTCTTCAGAGAGTACTTGTAAAGCAGCTCTAAAGTTCACTTGTTGAAATGCTAAACATATTTTGTACCATCCGCTGTGCAGTTAAAGAAAATCAAATGATTCTTTGTAGGTTTAGGGATATTTGTATCATGTTCAGTTGTCCTTAAAAGCCACTTCAGTTTAATAGGAGACAACTCTTTCATGATTCATGTCCTTAAAGAAAATGGCTCGTATTTAAATTGGCTGTGGCTCTGTCTCTTGATGTCAATAAATTATTTCCTTGAGAATATTGGCCCCAAATGAAGGCCCTTGTGAACAGCCCTTAACTGATGCTTCTCCATGATATCCAACCACTGCCTCCATGGTTTCTTGGGAGACCCTTATTATTGTTCAAAGTGGTCTGAAAAAGTGGGGAAGTTGTCACATATACTGTTTTGCCTCCACCCACTGTGGAGATTTCATTAGCAATCTGCTGCCTCCTCTTTCTCTTCCACCCACTCCTCCTCATGGAATGTTTCTCCTCCTTCTCTCAAGTCTGGGAATGAAGTCTTGCATGGATTCATTGTTCACTGCATGTGGAGACACTGTCCTTTCCTTATGTGCTCTCTTGGCTCAGTGTTGAAGGAGGAGGGGGGAAGAAAAACCACATAATGCTCCCATTCCTCACAGTGTAGGATGGAAAGAATAAAAGCCCTTGAAAGTGTGGAAAGACCACCTGAAAATAAACCTAATTCCATGGACTAACGTTCTCTGCAGTAAAGCTGGGAAGGTTCTCATACAAATATCCATTCTTTACGGGGGTGGATAAACTACTTGAACTGACGTATCGGTCGAAGACCTGGAGAAAGGTTGAACTGGAAGGCAAAAAGGCCTTGGTGATGATACAATTATTCACATAGATTTGCAACAAGATCTCACAGGCCTATGTTGGTGGCAGATACAGGAGTTGCTGATGATAGGGCATGTAGTGCAGATAGCAAATGTAGGTTATGTTGAGAAAAGAGGAGTTGGGTTCACTGTGAAGATAAGGAGGTCAGTGGGAAAATGCAGCCAGAACCAGAAGAGTGCAGTAACCATATACATACTTGGGTAGCAGAGGCTAGAAATTCTGCATCTCACCTCAGAGAGAAGTGACAGAGAGATTTTAAATGCACACTCAGTGAACCAGCAGGCTGAAGTGCAGATCCACTAGTATTTCACTGGAATGAATAAATGGTGAATTTTTACAGTGAAGGGGTTTGAAGAGTACAGGTCCAGTGTGTAAAAGGGACAAAATAATGACAAATTTCTGTTGAGACAGGATTGTTCAAAGCAGATGAAACCAAGACTGAGTGGGAAAGTGCAGAAAGCTGAAGGATTAAGTGACAGAATAAAACTCACTTTCAGAATTTCATAATAGATGGAAATTTGTTCTTGATGAGGGAGTGCATGACTATTATTGCTCAGAAGTGTTTTTTGGAAGCATCAGATGGCGTTTTCAGAAGCATTAGTTCAATGCTTGACAGCTGTCAAAAAAGCAAATTGAATATTTAGCAATTTTCAGAGAAGACATTCAGCACAGAAAAACCAGCATTGTCTGCTGGAGTG
The DNA here is from genome assembly GCF_000695815.1 of Acanthisitta chloris. Lineage (NCBI taxonomy): Eukaryota > Metazoa > Chordata > Aves > Passeriformes > Acanthisittidae > Acanthisitta > Acanthisitta chloris. The sequence goes on from NW_008662676.1 coordinate 62,065, forward strand.
GGCACTGGTGTCCCACGTGCTCCCTGGGAGAAGTTTTGCTTTCCCTGTGGTTCACAGAGGTGTAGTCTAGGGTAAGGTAAAAAGGAATGGTCAGAGGTTTGGAATAGCTGCTGTGCAGGGAAGACATGAAATACATACTAGAGCTCTTTGCCTTGGGATAGGATTGACAGGTGAGTGAAATGGGAGAAAAGGGATAGGTTGAAGTTATTACTGATATTGATTTGAATATTGATGTAATAATGATATGACTCATAAGGCAAAGATTATAGACTCAATGACTCATGAAAAGAATGGGATTTTTTTTCCATGCTGTATAATGCTAGTCAACAAAGTTTTGCCACTGGATATTTTAGATGCAAAAAATAGAAGCAAGTTAAGAAAATTCTATAAATGAGCATCCAGTATTTTCTTACAGAGTAAAATGCAGGATGTCCCTCTTTGCAAGTGGTGGTGGGTGAGGCTGGTGCTTCTGTTCTTCCATAAACATCTAACACTGATCATGCTGGACAGAGTGTGTTGCTTTCAATGCTTTAAATGATTTGGTCCAGGTAAATCAGCCCTTCTATTCAAACAGCTATTTTACCTGATGGGAATCCTAATGCTTCTTTATCAGTATATCTGGAAGAGGGATATGTTTTTTAGCCTCAGTTTTTGCTGTTTTCAGTGCAGTTTGCTCCTTAGCCTTGAATTCCACCTGAATTTGTCCTGAAACATTGTGCTGCCCTGGGGACACTGCTGAAATTTCTCTACTGTATATTCTGTAGAGCAATTTAGCAACTGTTGGATAGAAGACAGTTGTGTAGAAGGCTGATTCAAGCAGAATTGGAAAATTTAAATTGTTTTGTCAGCCAAAGATCAAGGAGTGTGTCAGCCTGATATCTGCGTGGGGATGGACTTTATTTGCCTTTTTCATCTCCAACCCAAATCAACCCATTCTCTTTTATGCTGCCCAGAGTATGTTGTACCATGGAAAGGGAGGGCTCTGGTGGATATGACTAATATAATAATGTAATCAATAATAAATACCATTAATATAATGATATGGTAAAGGCAACAATATTTACTCTGCTGCTTTTTCTTTATTTCCCCACATTCCTAAGTTCCACCAAACAGATGAGAAGGTAGTTAGGTTTTCATTCCTTTTGGGAGTAAATTTGGGGGTTTGTATAATGAAGAACAACTGGAGGGAAAAAAAATGCATTTACCATAAGAATTCAGGAACAAAAAGCAAATAAACCAGAGCTAACTGCATGGCCATTATGGTGTTTGAATGCAGTGTACAGCCAGCCCTGTGATTTTGTGGAAGGTCTTACAAATGATTGCTAAATGAGCAGACTTTGCAATGGTGATGTATTATTGAATCAACAGAAATAAACCTGCTGTCATTAGCCTAATTGTCTCGATATGATGAAACATAATGACTATTTTAAGTACAAATAAGCTGCAGTTAGCAAGCGACCAGCCAAGTAAGTGAGGTAGGACAGCAAGGAAATGACTCACCGGAGTGGGAAGGGAAATTGAAGAAATGCAAAGACTTATTAGAAGAAAAACACTTGAGATGCCATTTCTCACTGTTCCAATTTACATTTGAGGGCAAAGCACTGGTCTCTGAGTAGATAATGGTGATATTGTTTATTGGATAGGTTTTTTTTTTTCTTTTAACTCTCCTGCTTTGCCAGAACATCTGTCTGAAGTGAACTCTGAGCCTTCACTGCAGCCTTGGATATATCAGTGGTTATTGCTGCATCTGTGACTTCTAAAATTATCCACAGATGGACTGGCTGGGGCTTCACAGGAGCCAACACTCAGCAATTTGCCTGCTATACTGCCCTTTAGTGGGACAACCTGGGGCAAGAAATAAGTGTCTGTAAGGTGAAATAAGTGTCTCTGTTATGAGCTAGGGAAAAAAAAGAAAGAGAAGGAAACTAAATTAACTTCCTGAAAGGTATTTGTCAACTGTAGTTGAATAACTGCTAATTTGACTGTCAAGTTTTTTCATTAGTCCTCTGATTAAGAAAATTTCCTTTTTATAACCAGAATATTTAGATAAATGTAGAAAATGTAATGATGTAGAAGTTACATTTAAAACCTTTTTCTGACAATCCAGTTGAGGTTAGATGGTTTTGTAACTAAATGTGTTTGTCAGGAGAAAATAAGGGCCACAGGCATCCTCTCATAGTTGTATACAGGAACCTATCTTCATGCATCATTTTCTCCCCATTAGGTCTAAAAATAAGGAAGATGCAGTCATTTTATGTATTGGTTTGGGGTTGTGGGTAGGGTTTTTTTCATGGTATCAATGTAAAACTAGTGAAAAGAGTTCTTTCTGGCATCAGGTACCTGGTATTGTATCACAAATTTTAGAACTAAATTTTCTTTTAATATCTGTGATTTCATAATAGGTTAATAAATTCACTTTTTCATTTGATTATGGGTTATATGACTTTCAGTGTCTGCAAGTTTTTATACAATGTTATCCTAGCTCTGTTTTAAGTGATTGCACATTGGAAGTTTCTTGGAGTAAGAGGTAAGGGAAAGTCCTGTGCACTGAGTGTTCAAAAACAGGCAAAAAAACCCAACCCCAAAACACAAACAGAAAAACAGCTTCTTGCAGTTTGACTGAAGGTTTCTGCTTAATGACTTAATTCACAGTTCAAAATCACCTTCAGTGAGTGTTTACAGCCCATGAGAATTCATCATCATATTTAGAACACAAGACTTACATGGTATGAGCACATTTACTTTCCAATGCTTCTTGTTAGGTTCTTATCTAAGGGTTTTTTAAACTGATTTTTCTGCTCTTTCTGAAGTTCATTTCGAAAGTCCAGTTTAACATTTTCATATGAAAAGGGTTTCAGGCAGAAAAGCACATGCTCTCCACCTCTAGTTGCTAACAACTGCTCATAGGCTACAATTTGTGTTTTTAAGGAGGGTAAATTGTCAGTTGTGGAACTAGGAGAGAAGTGCAGATGAGGTAAGAAGAAAGATGTGGTATGAGCAGTGAACACAGGGAGGACATTGAGTAGAGAAGATGAAAAGCTGAGGTTCCCAGAGATGTATAGATCCTGAACTGGGAAATTGGTAACTAAGGAGAAAAAATACAGAACAGAGTGATCCAGTTAGAATTTCTGTGTGGTTCTTTGCAAATAGACAAGAGACTTTCCAAGGAATTCTGGAGAAGAAATTCTTTGTTTTTCAGCCTGGCTGTGCACAGCAATGAATGGGTTCCATTCCTTGGTCACAGTTGCACTCAGGACAAAGCTGTTGTGCACTGATCATCTTACAGTGATGCTGCTGCTAAATTGGGCCCTTCCTGCAGCAACTTGGAGCCACTGTTGCAAAGGCATCTCTGAGAAAAATGTAGTAGATGTTAAACTTCCTCAAATTTTGTTCAAAAAAGCCTGAAAAACATGCATTTAATATTAGAATTTATCACTGAAATATGCTACAGCTTATAACAGCAGGTACTAACCTGAGGGTTAGGGAGAATGGACTGGAGTTTTGACTGTTATTCCTGCCCTTCTGTTTCCTTGGGCTTTTCCATCCTTAATTCTGTTTTCTATCTGTAAAATTAAGATCACAGTTGAGCTAAGTTAATGCTCAGCTTCCTTTTGTAAGGTGCATCGATTTATAGACACTAGAAATTTGAATTTTAGCTTTTTTTTTAATGCTGAAACTTTAATAAAGTGGTATTGTGTACCTTTCTTGGCAAACTTTTCCTGGTAAAATTAATTCAAGCTTTCATAATACAAAGAGGATGCTAATATTTTGCATTTGGTGAATTTTATTCTTGGGTTAAAATGCTATTGTCAGTACTTTCATTTCTAATACATGCAATGGCATCAAATTCCATACACCAAAGGGACTTTGTCAGGTCTAGTGTTAACAGTTCTCCAGTCTTATACATACTGAAGTAGATGTGGTGATTTGTACTTCATTTCTCATTTCAGTGGCTTTATGTTGCTTATGCTTTTTGCATGAAAGGTAAATTAAACAGTTTCCAGTTGATGTAGTTGCATGTGTCCTGATACCACTTGCACAAAGCAGTTTTCTTTCTGGAAAAGTTTAACCTCTATACTCATAAATGCATCAGAATAATAATGTTTATAATATACCAAAGAGAAAACAGTGCAGAGAGTTCTTAGGAAACCTTTTTGAAATTGATTAATGTTTCATAGAGTTTATTTACAATCTGTATAATAGAATTTTGCATAATTCAAAAGTTTGCTATTTGATCTTGCAGCATTTATTGAACTAAGAGTTTTTAGAAAATGCATAAACAAATATATCAAACCAATGGTAGAAGTACTCCAGGGTAAAGTACATCAACTGTCTGAGAACTAAAATGCTGCTTCAGATTCTGTAGATGCCCCATGTGTCATGAGCTTTTAAAACTAATTTTCATATTTCAAGAGATTCCTTTGCCCTATAATGCAAAAAATAATATTTTTTTAGTCATAAGGATGGGAGTTGGTAGGGCATAAATGGGTACCAAGAGTTCCACCAGTCCTCAGTAAATGCTGCATCCTGTGGGGTGACAGAGTTGATGTTCTCTAGTCATGTAACCCATGTCTTAAGGTCTGATGCCTTTTCTTGCAGAATCATTAAACACTTCAATAGAGATGCAAGAAGAGAAAAGGAAAGGAGAGAAAATTCTTTTACAGAGAGAGGTGATTGACTTAATTAAATTAACTAATAGTCATGACCCTTCATTTATATCAGCAACTGCCCAGTGTGATCTCATAACATTTCAATCTCTAAAATGTTGTAAGGGGTAGATAACATCTGTGCCACAAATTATGAAATTTCATTTTTTCCTTGTGTGAAGGATGAAGTTTGAATTTAAATGAGCAGAAAATTTCCTCAAACAGACAACAAATGCAGTGCAAGCTGGCTAATAGCAAACATCATTTAGTGCCAGGGAGAGGTCTCCACTGTTGGAGATCTTAAAAAAAAATAAAATAAGAAAAAAAGCCCTGCCCTATCAAGGACAGCAGCAATAAAATCAGAACCTGTCTTGGAGCAATGGAATGGAGTAGTGAAACCTCAAGGTGCCATCTGCTCTTATTTAAGCACTTGTCTAAAGACAAGGTTTGGGGTTCTGTTGGAAATTTGCCCTGCCAGCTGAATGCATTAAAAAGATAAGATTCCAATGCAGAACTAAGCAGGATATAAACTATTTTAAAGCAAAATACCCTTATCTAAAAAAAAAAAGAAAATAAAATCAAACAAACCTAACAAAAAACCCCACAACCCAAATAAAATTTGGGGCACTGTGGCCTAGTGTAGCCAAACTGATTAGTCCTTTGCTTTTCCTTATTTCTGCCTATACTCCTTGCAAGCAGCACTTATCTGAAAAAGGATTTTCACTCTACTGCTTTCCTTGCTGTATCTGAAAATACATCTTCAGAATTGTTTTATTGTGACAGGTCAGCAGATAAAAGCTGGATACCAGGAGGTAAATGGCACTGACTAATAGGCTTTCTTTCTGTAACCTAAGCAATATTGCAGAAAATAATACTTGGTTCATCACTGGTGTTAGGTTTGAAAATATTACTGGCAAATGAAGCCCTCTACTTTGTTGCTAGAGGTGAGATTTTTGTCTCACGTTCTGGTTTTCCTGCCTCTCAGTTAATTTATGTGATAATTACCACCACAGTTGACTGCCCAAAATCTTTAATGATAAAACTCTAGGAACTTAGGCCCCATGGTGAGCCTGAGCTATTAGTGGCTGTGTGTGTGAGACACACAGTGAGGGCTTTGCCTTCTCATTTGTTTTGTTGTCACACAGCAGAGCAATGCACTGCAAATCTAAGTGTCACAAACTGCTGCCTGCTCCTTCATTCCAGGTATGGATGCCTTTTGTGCCAAAGTGTGTAGCATTTCCATACTGCTGATTTCACCAGTTTCTCATCTGCACTGTTGCAGTACATGTACTCAAAATGGGAGGTCAAAGCCTTGCAAACAGAGGCTGTTCTGGTATGAGAACCTCTCAGAACTTGATGGGCACTGAGAGGTCTGAAACATGCTGAGATATGCTGATGTGCACAAAAGGCAGAGTTGGTCATATTTCTGTCTTTTTTCACACTTGATGGCTTATGGTCGAACAGTGCTGTGCTATATATTATCTGTAAAAGGTGATTTCCCAGGTTGAACTTCAAAATTACTGAATTATTGATGCGTTTTAAGCATGCATTAATGCCTGGGATGTGAATGTCTATATTTAACATAACCACTAATAATCTGGGCCTGCTTAGGAAAGAATGTGGTCAATTATTTTTCCCATTATCTCATGTTTGTTTCAGTACAAACATGATTTATAGTAATCTGCTTTATTGAAATACATTTTTTTGGCAGTTTTAGTATTGTAGAACAGAGCGTGTATATTAATTTCCATGACCTCGGGATGACTGGAATCAAAACATTGTTGAATGGCTGCACATCAAAAAAAAACACACCAAAAGGGGCTTTGAAATTCCTGAGCCATTAGTTGATTCAGAGCAGTAATATCACAGCTTCAACAAAAACATCCTTCACTGTGGAGCCTGCACTTGTAAAGCATCCAGAATCTCTTAGTATTTTCGCCTGGAACTTAAATAACACTCCTGGTAATAAAATCCTGGAATACATCTGAATATAAAAATAACATCCTTTTCCCCTTGGCTGCAGCTTCTCCGACTGAAAATTAATTGGGTTTTGTGTAGTTAGATTTTTGTTTGCATCAGCTTGTCCTAGTGCGACTGACTGCAACGCTGGGACCACTCACAGCAGATTTTAGGCACTCAAAACCAGTGCTGAGGAGAGCCCTGGGAAGGGCAGCCCTGCTCTCTGAGTCCCTGTCTCTGTCCCAGACAGTGTTTGATCTCAGCACAGCATTAGGAGCATCAGAAAAGAGTTGGTGCATCCTCTTTCCCATTCCTAGAGCCTTTTCTGTTTAAAAAATAAAGCTGCCGTGACCTTGAAATCATGATTTTACACAGCCAGTCAGGGACTATGAAATTGATTGTCAAAGCTGATACCAACTTAAGTTCACTTTAAAAATCAACAATCTATTTCCAGCAGCCAGTGCCTGATAGCCAAGGTTTCTGAAGCAGAGTGCCAGAAGGAATCTCATGTTCAGACCAAGGACAAGAAAGGCTTTCTTTGAGAGGCTTCGTGAGACAAGTCCTTTCTCTGGCATCAGTTTTTGTACAGGTGCCAGAAGCCTTTCTGTGACAACAAGGCATGAAATTTACCTCCAGCCTGGCATCCTGGCTGTGTTTGCTCAGTGTGCTAGGGAGGCAGAGAGTTAAATAATACAAAGTGATTTTCAACAAGTTTAACATACCTTATCTAGTTTATATCTCCTAGGAATACTCTGATATTCTTTCCTTTTTTCTTTTCCTCATGATCCTAGTGTAAAAAAAAAAAAAAGCATCTTACTCTTAATGAAACACTGCTCTGTCACTGAGGATGGGATGTTGACTTGTGGTACCAGACTCCAGTGTGTAAAGCTGAGGGATGAGTGAGCTATTGTAACATTCCCTAGAGAACTACTGCTGTGAATGTAGGTTGCAGGTAATAAAAGTTGGTGTGTATTATTTTGGAAACACAGACAGGAAAAAAACTTCCATTTCTTTCATTCTTGGAGCCACCAGCACTGGCTGTAAGTGTGCTCAGTCTATTCTTTGTGGATGCTCCAAAATGTGTTGGCATTTCCTAGCTCATTTCTGTTTTTTTTAAAAAAGCTATAATAAATAAATATCAAAAAAGCTGAGTCCACCACACCCTAACAAGCTCATGAACCACAACTACCAACATCACTGACCATGTGAATAAATCCCCTACTACATTTCTTAACCAGAAAATCAATTGTAGAGTTGCAGCATTTTTATAAAGCTTGCAAATGTGATACCTACCTGCCCCTGCCTGCCTCCTACCACTGAAGAAACAACTGAAGTATAATCTGAAAAAAAAGAGATGTGTGCTTGGTACCTTAGGAAACATTGTAGAAAAGAGCTGTTTCTGGTACATTCTTCATGTTCTCACTGGGGTTGGCTACTTTTAATACTTTTTCTGAAAAGGCATCAAAGCCTGAAGGATGAAACAAAGAGAGAGGGAGAGAATAAGCTCAATATTGTTAGAGCTGACTTTTCTTGAGGCTGTTTTCACACTTCCTCAGGCAATAAGATTAAAAAAAAAATAGTCTCTAACATGAAGCCCACTTCTGCAGTCTGATGAGATAAATCTAGACAGGCCAAGAAATCTTTATTTCTCTGCAAAGTTACTTGTTCACATCTCATGTCTGTGGCTTAAAGTAGAAATTGATCTTGCTTTCAGACAAAGAATTTTTACTATTCTGATTGTCAAGCATGGGTTAATTTAAGGAGTTCTTTTTCCTGCTCAGTGAGTGCTTTGTGTTTATTGTGGGTTTTTTTTCAGGCTTAAATGAAAGTGTATCTTAATTCTGCTTTGAAGTTTTTTTTTTCATGAGTATGAAAACATATACTACAAGTATTTTTTAGCTATGTAGGCATTAATCTAACCATACCACTTTAATTTGAAAGAGAATGTATTTCCTCTCTCATTATTGGATTTAGACTTATTTTTAAAAACTGTAAAGGCAAAAAAGAGATAGGAGGCAAGACTTGGCTAAGTTGAAGCCAAAACAACACGAAGGAATTTTCCTCCTCCTTGTCTTCCTAGACATACATAAGTATTCCTCTGGCAGGAGGGATGCCAGGAAAAAAAGTGCAGAAATACGTATGTAATGACCTTTGCTACTAAAATTAACATGTGTCTCCTGCACCTGTTCGGAAATGGTTTAACATTCTTCTGCCTGACTTCAGAAACACTGGGTAATTAAACAGTACTTTCAGTGAAGGTCAACTCTGAATTAGTAGTTCATTAAATTATTTGTCATGCTGAATGTTACTCCTGGTCACCAGAAATGGTGAATTCAAACAGAGCAGAGGAATCGAGTGGAGTTTTTGTGCTCTCATTGCTGGAGAAATTTGTATCCAAGTTGTTAGGTCACCCAGCAGGGAGGAGCCCTTGTGCCCAGCACAGAAAATCCTTGTTTGCACAGGGATTGGTAGAGGTGGGATGCTCAGAAACATCTTAGGAGTGTGCTGCCTGCTCTTGTTTCAGAATATGCATGTAATAGCTTAATTGTCCTCTTCAGGTCCTGGAAAATTAGCTTATGTTGGCAAGGATTTCTCTTGTACTGTCACACCATTTACACCAGCTGCAAAGAGGACCTGTGTCTTTTTTAGCATCATTTTATGTGGTGGTAAAAGTTTGAGACAGAACAAATTATGACTTAGACATCCCCAAATTTAAAGCACCTGCTGAAACAAACCCAATTATGAAATGTCTAATTAAGAATGACTGTAAATACTGCAGTGTGTTCTGGGATCTGAACTACTTGGCATTAGATTTTCTTGCAAGTGAGAGGCAGCAGTGGATTTCTGTGAAGTCTGATCTTTGTGTTCTCTCTTGGGTTTCCAACACTGGTCTTAGGACTTTTTCTCCCTTAAGGATGATGACTAGAACTTAGTGTTTCACCTTGATCCAGCAGCGATGATGACTTTAGTGTTTCACCTTGATCCAGCAGCATTTGCAGATAGAACAGAACTTTAGGTGCAGATACAAAGTACAAATCTTTTTCCTATCCGAATTATGTATGTGCTTTAGTTCATCCAGTACATGAGTAGACCATATTATTTCAAAGCATTTGACAGAGTGAATTTAGGATGTAACCTGTATTAATGCACCCTCTGTTTGATCAGAAACTCTGGCAGGTGCAAGGAGATCTATCTGCTCGTGGCTCTGAGTCTAGAGCATCACTTCCAGAGCATGTGAAGTCTGGCTGTCCCTCCTGTGGCTCTGAGTCCACAGCATCAGTTCCAGAGCAGGTCCAGTCTGTCTGTCCTTCTGGGGCTGGTGCTGGCTCTGGAGCTGCCCTTGCAGGGACACAGGCATTAGGCACTGGGGTATCCTCACTGCTGTTGTATATGCCTGGATTAAAACTGATCCAAAGAGCTGGGAGACCCCTTCAATATTTATCATACTGTAAATATAATGAAACTTTCGTATCAGTAATTGCTAGGAGATTAAACCTTTTCAAAGACACACTTAGTGAATACTAATGCTCTGCTCTCCAGAGGAGAGGATGTTAGCAGAGCTGGGGAGGGAAAAGAAGAAAGAAAATCTTTCAGCATTCAGGGAGGGTGAGACCAGGGGTATCCTCATTATTTGTTGAAGGCACTAGCACATGATTTTTGTAGGCCACGTCAGTCTACAGATTCCTCCATGAAAAATAATTATGGCAGGACAGTTCATGTAGTTGGTGGCTTTCAGAAAAAACAAACAAAGCAGGCAGCAGGTTTGTGAGTGTCTGGTAACATCTGTTATCTTAAAAAATTACCCTGCCTATGCCCTAAATATTGTAAAAATGTCATTGAAGTGCTTTGCAGTATTCTATGAAATGGGCCTGTTAAATGTGTACATATAAAAAAAGTAGCTAAATGTTTATAAATCTATATTGAACTTGAAATATGAAAATGAGGGATATCCTGGGTCTGACAGTAAGGCAACTGACACAGAGTTGGAAGAAATGTTGCTACAGAGAATTTAATTCACCTGTAGATTTTCTGTAGGTTGTCTAAAAGCTGCCCCTGTAAATGAACCACTGCTATGATTTCATGAGCAGCACTGATGTTCCTGATGTCTTACACACAGTTTCTACTTAAGGCTACTGGGAACAGACTGGTAAACAGCTCTGTGCTATGGAGGGATAACTGGAAAATGATGCTGCAAGTAACAATTGTCTGGAATGCCAGAGTGAGTCAACACAGGAAAGTACATTTCCTTGTGTGATGTTCTTTATACTTTGGGCTTTATTTCTAAATGCTCTGAGAAATGTTTCTTGAAGAAATTTTCCCTCTGTTAAAGAAATTACTGTGTAGGAAAAGACCACTAAGTCTGTAGAAGGCAGCAAAAATACACTTGTGTAGGAAAAGACCAGAAAGTCTGTAGAAGGCAGCAAAAATACACCTAAAATGGTATTTTAGTTGTAATGTTTTTGTGCTATGGTTACACTTGCGTTTCCAAGTATTGATTTGATTCTGTAGCAGTTTCTTCATAGAAAAACCCAACGTGTTTATGAAGGTTTTGAGGAATAGCAGAGCTGAAACTAACAGTTATGAAGGTTTTGAGGAATAGCAGAGCTGAAACTAACAGTTACATGTAAGTCCTTCCATTTAACAAGGATGCAGTTTGTGTTCTGTTATCATTGTGACTGGAATGCCTGTCAAGAAAGACATACACACACAAAAAAAAGCAATGAACAGCATTAATTTATGTAGGTTTAATATGGAGAATGTGTTGTTGATGCCAACTGGAGTGTAAAGGGCCCCAGCATTTCATATTAGTGGTGAGGAGCTATGTACCTGACCCAGCATAACATACTGACAAAACTTTGGCACCTTTTGAGAGTATAGAATCAGGTTTTAAAGCAAGGGTTAAAGTTAAATCTTGGTAACTTATAGAAAACAAAAGATACATCATGAGGAGAAAAAAGATACTACAAAGACGTCAGAAAATGAGTTTCTTTAACATCAGAAAGGCTTTATAGAAAGGGGCAAAATAAAATATGTTCACATCCAAGGAGGTAGTTGATGTCAGGCATTCTTATGGGAGAATTGCCTGTGAATTTTTAGGTTGCAGATTGAAAATTCATCTCTCTCAAAAACGGCTGTGCTGTCTGGGGAGAAATGTAATGGCTGAAGCTTAGCCTATGGTGACTGATGCAAACAAAAATGAGTGAACAACTTGAGAGCAAAAGAGTATAATATGTCTTGGGCTGAGGCTGGTGAAAACTGTGGGCTTGGACTGTGGGCAGAAAAATAGTTTATTTACGACAAATGGGGTCATTCCCAACGGAAAGATGAAAAGAGACTTATTTTCTAGAACTCACTCTGAGATGAGTCCTGGGGTACAGGATACTGCGGTTCAAATCATGACTTTGATTTGGACCAAAGAACAGTAATAAACCCAAAATTGTTCAAATCATTTAAGAAGAAAAATCCCTTCTGTGCTCATGCCTCCCTATTTAAATTTCCTTAAAACAGCATTTCCCTCTTCTACCTGTGCTGCTGAGGTTTTAATACAGCTATTTAAATGCAAATTTTGACTTTTGGTCTGTAATCACAAAAATGTTTGACACATAAATTTTTATCAGAAATGCAATTTTAGAGAGCAGCAGTAATGGAGTGGTAGGCCACAAATACCAGGGTGACGCATTGCTCACCCCATTTGGTGGTGTGGGAGGTTCTTCCAGTGTCAGCTGATGGCATTGTTTCCTGGATGCTCAGCTTCTTTGAATACATGGGGTGTTGTAATGGACTTTAAAACTATGAGTATTTGCTCGTGTTTAATTGCTCCCCAAGGATCATTATTCCTTTCTGTCCTCTGAATTAGCAGCATGGTAATCCTGACAGCTTCTAGCTGTGTGTCTTCAAGAAGGGAAGGCTTTCTTCCAGCCTCACTTTTTTCTCTTCTTCACAATAGGCTTATTGAAAGAGACTTGCCTGGGCAGCAGGTCCTTTTTCCAGTGCAGGGTTGAATCAACTGCAAGTTGCTGCTGAGTGTGTCATCTGTATTTCTCTTCCTCCCACTCCCTTGCAGAGGCTGCTGGTCCTCATTAGTCCCACTGTCTGGGGTGTGGTGGCCACCAGCCACACTGTGCTTGCCAGGACCACAGCTGCTGAGCAGGGCCACAGCTGCTCTCACTGCCTGAGCTCCAGCTGCAGCAGGCGAGATGACATGTGCCAGAGCTGTTGTCCTGTCTGTCTCACTGTGATTGATAGGGCAGCGTGTGGTGATGAACTGAGCAGTCACAACAGCATCAGACCACAAGTGTCTTTGGCTCACAGTTTGGTACAGCTCAGGGGTGCACTGCAGCCACACGTTCTGCTGCTGCCACAGTAGTCACAGGTTGTGCCTTGGGAAGCAGTAGGAAGAATTCTTTCCCCATGTCAGTGATAAGGAAGAAGTTTTCCAGTTTGTGTTGGCTGGTCAGTCATAACAGAGCATGGTGAAAGGAATGTAAATCCCCATCTTGACTTTTGAAGGATCAACAATATCTGAACATAAAATCGTTGTAAAAAAACCCACTTTATAAATGCAGCAAGTAAAGTCTGTGCCTCACTGTGAGAACAGGCTTGTATTTCCTTAATTCTAGTGTCAAGTGAATGTAGATGACTGCTTTTGTTTTACTTATTGTTTAAAGTGATGTTTATATTATCATGGCAAGGATCAATACAAATTTTCAGATTTTTTATTGTGCTAGCACTTAGAGAAGAGAACACACCTTAGGTTCTGCACATTCTGCAGTTCATGTTCCCTAGATGCCCTTGTCATTAATTACATACTTTAGACTCCAAATGACAGAGGATCTGAAGGGCACTGTGCTACATTTTCATCATCTCTATCTATTTGCTGAATTTGGATGGGTTGCAAAGTATTATAGAAGACTTGAGCAATATTGAAGCCATTTTAAAAATAGCAGTAGCATATCAAGTGTATCAAATAGTCCTATTCCTAGCTGTTTGTCAAAGAACAAGGAATTTATAAAGGAGGAAAATCTTAGCATTTGAGCCAAAAGCTATTTGACTGCATTGAGAGTCTGGAGACATGATTTCTTACACACTCTACTCAGTGAGTTCCTTGCTGTTTTACCTGCTCACTGAAATGGTCCTGGGGCTGTTTCATTGCCAGTCATCTCTCCTGATTGGGTTTGCTCTGCTCTGGTAAGATTTGTTTATCTCTGGTGCTAAGATTGGAGTGTGCTGGATCATCAAGCTTACTCTTCAAGGTTAGGCAACTTTTTTTTGTGCTGAAATGGCTTTTTATGAAACACATTTTAAGGTTTTGAAAACACTTGGCATTACCTTACTTCAAAAACCAAAATTTGGGTCTGGCTGTCATCATATTTTTTGGGGAGATTAGGATTTTGCTCTCTTT